>NW_027286292.1:8328709-8631209 GCF_022747635.1 Hetaerina americana | reverse complement strand
AAGGGATGGCGTAATTACGCGGTGAATCCGTTTTGAATGACGCAGGCACATACCACCCGCATGGGCCGCCGCATCGGCAGTAATGACTACGGCGTTTTTTATGGATACTCTTACGGTCGTAGGTTTCGTATGTTTGTAGAGGATTGTCTAATTCGGTCAATCAAAGGACGAAGTTTTCAAGGCAATGCTCACATAAATTGAAATACCTCTTCCTGATTGAAGTAAAAACTTCGCATCATTCGCCTTCATAAAAACATAACCGTAAGGTGGGGATCATTTCGCGCAACTTTAACTCCCTCCGAGATAATTCGTCAGGTCTCAACAAAATGTGTCTCTCTGTGATCCGACTGTCGATTTTGCTTTGCAAGGATTTCTCGACTTGACGAATACGGAAGCATTTCCTCTCCCACTGCCTGCCCCGACACACGGCCTAGTCAGCTGCCTTGTAGTTGCAGTGACTCTTACTCAGATCTCTGTCCATCAAAATATCGAGGGAAAACTAATTTAGGTAGTTTTCCGTTTCTTGCCTTAATGGTGATTTTAACGTCGAACCGTCACTTTAATGGCCATTCCACCGAGATTAGAAGCCTTTGCAGCTGCCTCACCGAGAAACAGACGCTGCGTGGACTACCTTTCATTTGACTCCTACCCTTTGACCTATTTGGGTGCGTAATCCTACCTGGAGCAATTATCATGTCCCCACCAGTACCGTTCTTGGAGTATTCCGAACGCTCAAGCTCTTTCTTACGTCAAGGTCGTAATTCCATGAGAAAGGCTATTTCATAATTGTCGATGTCGATTTTAAACGACTCTATTCATTCGGGTAACGATGCAAAAATTTCGTTATTATGTACGCGTTAAAAATTCATTTTTCCCGCTCTTGTAATAAATGGGGTTGTTCATCTCTGGAAATAATTAGCATACTGTTGTAAAATATCATATATTGGTAGTGATTATGTCTATTACTTTCTTTTCATACATTTAAGCCTATAATATTCCATTTACTTCCAAAACAATAATCGTGAAATGCTATGAATAAGCTCCTGTGTATTGACAGATAACTCATTATTATATTGCAATAGGTAATATTTGCATCATTTTTAATTTGAATAAATTTTAAAAATAAATCTATATATTTCTATTAATCTTTGCCGTAGAAGGGCAGAAGTTTCAGATAATTATCAATATTCACGTAAATCATCATTAGAGATGGTTTAGGTCTGTGTTTCAACATATATATCCTCAAAATATATCCTCTGTGCTAGAATTGCTAATAGTTTGGCCCTGGAAAGTTGGGTCATTTCTTTACAGTTTTTCGCAAATATTTGTTTATTTTCATGCCGGTTGATCCGACTGGGAACCATTGTCAACAGGTGGTAGGTTGCTTTATGTAAATAAATTTGTTTCATCGTTTGCTCCCATATGGGAAGTTGATAAAGTAACGATGGGGTAAAGAGTCCTTCCTTTCATGAGACATCATACAATATAACTTAAAATACGTGATGCACATTGAAGTTCAATGCACCCCTCTTCCGTTCAGCAAAATTCAACTTACGCGTCATTTTGTAAGTACGGTTACAATAGAGTGGCCAGAAGTATTCCATTTACTTAATTACATTGACGGTATACCCTCTTATCAAATCTGACATGGGGTACGCAAAATTACCCTTTTTAATGTTGCGGTCATAAATAATTTCCTCGGTGTTCTGAATTAAATTAATAAACAATGAATATTCCCTTCACTGCAGCCAAAGTATGCCAATAAGGACAGGGCAGCAAGGTAAAGATCATGTGTGTTCAGAGATTTGAAAAAAGTTTCAAAACTCGCAAGTTGCATTAAATTTCATGAGTTAAATTATAATCGTTCGTTCTTTATATTTTATACTGTGATTTTCCTCAACCCCAACAATGAACGCCCTAAATATACCTAAAATATCTCGAAACCAAAGTTTTAATCTGGTCACCTCAGTTTTAATACACTAAATCCCAGTACAAATTGATGTTCCAGCATTTACCGTCATATAATGTTTTCCATCAATCCGTGATTTAAAATCCTTTATAATTTATTGTAACCAAGCGCTCGTCTTGTTGCTCTGTATTGCACTCGACAACACTTATATTTTTATATCACGGCGACGAATTTCTAATTTAAATTAATTTCTTCCGGGAAAAAATATTCGCTGGTCCAAACTGTTTAAAACAAGCCTTCACTCTTGAGGCAAGTTTAAGAGAAACTTTTGCGGCATTTCACATGGAATTTTCCAGTAATTATCTTGTTTGAGAGTAAAGGAACAGACTAGCCTACCACTGCGAGATCTTAGAGATTGCATTATTTTTTACCAGCTAGCTTGGATTGGATACCTTTCGATGGGGTGAATGTCCTTCCTTTGATCGCCTTAAGTTAAATTTCCGTGAATAGGTGTGCACATGAGGTAAGACGCGGAGCAATAAATACGAGCTAAATTACGGTTTAAAATAGCCTGTCCTTGAGGTGGCGTGGCCATCGGTCGAGAAGGGGTGGATGGAAGAGTTGTTGGTGATACACCGAGTAAGAGAGGAAAGGGGCAGGCCACACTGACCCTTGTTCCTTTGATTCCCGAAGGCGAAGATGGCCCATCTATGGCGCTCCTATTGCGGCATCTGTAATCAACTGGAAAAGCGATCGCACAAGACCTGTCTCGTGTACGCGATACATATCGTTCTTAGGTTCAATTAATTGTGAAGGAGTACAATATTCCTACCAACACGGTAGAACGATCACCATTGGGAGGTCGTGTTAGCCTTGGTGGTAAGAGCCTTCTTCTACTAACATTGATGGAGGATTGAAGTGGGGGGTTGGGGTGGGAGTGAAGACATCAAAGGCATCCCTAGCGTCACCGAAACTCTGTGAATTTTCTAGGGTAACGAACCTTCCTGGGGGACCAAGTCCGGCACGGAGTAGAGGCGGGCCCTGAGGGCAACTTTTGATGGGGGAGCTGTATCCCAACCACAATGTTGCACACGGGGGAGGGAAGAGAGGACAATGAAGCAAGCAAGAAAGTCAGTAAGACTTAGCAATTTTAAACATTTTATTGGAACTAAATAAAAGAAATGGGATATCATGGAAAATGTCTCGTGGACTTCCTCTTTCCCAGGATCCGCTACTAGCACAGGGAAAGGAATTAACCCACGTACCCCTGATACTGTACAGTACCCCTGTATGTGAATTTCACAGGAAGGAAGGACTTCGCAGGAAGTGAACCCTAAAAGCCTCTTATCCCTAAAACTGACCATTCTAGTTCAATTTTCTAGTTTCGAAAGCATGAATTCACTTTAAACATCGAGATTACTTATTCGACGATGATCAGGGATTGTAGAGAAATGAAGCGACTTGGGGCGTTAAATATTCGTCAGAACACCTGTATTGTAGTTATAACAGTTGCCTTACTTCTCGTTCAAACCTGGGCGGTGATGCGATTTAGGGGAGCTCTGGGATGATATTGAAATTGACTTCAGACCTTGAGATTACGTATGCCCAATATGAAATCATTAGAATACTAGTGTTTCTGTCACCTGATAATCATATTCATTGCGAAACTTCTAGTGCTTCAGAAATATGTGTGAGCTAACTTCGAGCTACCTTGACGGAGGACTCCTGAGTTAAAGGGTCCTTCATGTACACAAAAATTCCCTCGGTAAAGTTGGCTACCAGATATCCGAAATGCTAACATGTGAGTAAAATCGTTAAACATATTGACTTGGAGTTTGATGGATCATCTGCTGGCTGGTAGATGTAAGTCAACGACGGTGCGGGATTGTAAAATCGATCCTGGGAGTTTCACGAGAAATACCCTGCATCGTAACCACGACGTTTTTTAATTCAGTTCACACCTGTTAACAGTAGTGAACCGAAGAGCAAGATTGGCTGCCTCGCCCCCCTTTGAGGAATATTGTCACCTTTCATGTTGCAGGGTAGGATGTTGGGTTGTGTTTTGTTAGGAAAGACAAGAGGTAGTTTGTGTTCATTCAAAACCTAACTTAACTGGTAGATTACTTATGATAAAATAACAATAAAGTCGAAATTATTATTACTTATATACCCGACACTACTTTTGAATACCTGTTGCCCCCGAGCATAAAATTATCTACTGAAGGGAGAGTTGCGGTCTCTAAATGAGTGTGATTAATTTGAAATGTAATTGTTTTTTTTAACTTCTTTGTAGGAAAAATTATAATTCATTTTTTTATCCATTTCTGACTTTTTATTCCGCCTTTAAAGGTTTTCTAGATTCGCTATTTTATGAAGATAGTTGAGACCCTAACTATTCATGTAAAAATAAATTTCACCACCACGTCCTCGTTCCCGGATTGGAATGTATTTTGTGCAGTCGGTACCAATCCGCTGGCCAAATAACCCGTCAGAAATGACGAGAAAAATATCATTTCATTTCAAGTGTTGACGAGATTTTGGGAATGTAACTGTCGAATTTCACACAAATATAAATATATATATATATATATATATATATATATATATATATATATATATATATATATATATATATATATATTCACATGACTATAGTGGGAATCCATTTCCTGACAGAATTGATTTCAGTTCAATCAGATTTTACTTTCAATTCAGAAAATGATGACTAACTCGTATTGCTCCTAATTGCTCCTAAATCTTCTAAAAAAACGACTCAACTCTTACGTACACCCAAGGAATATTTTCCGTTTTTCAAATTAAAAATTGAAACACTGAAGATGCTGTTCTGACTTTTCTAAGTTAAAGCCCGCCTAAGTTCTCAGTATTAGAAAGGTAACGAAGGCCTACGCGTGAAAATATCTCTCGTGATTGATCGATAGCTGCATTTCAAAATTTTCATCCAACAACTTCACCCTCCTCGGGTGTATCCATAGTAGCTAAACGTGAGCTATACAGAAGCGCAAGGGAATGATTTTATTGCTACCAACTTCAAAATTATTTGTATCAAGATTGGCATTCACGTCGAGAATTGATTTAAAATATAAAGTTTGATGTTGCTATCTTTCCGTTAAGGCAAATCCTTGACATTGTGAAATGAAGACAAATAAATGACTTAATTGATTCATCGAAATAGGTAGTGGTCTAACTTAACGTTTAATGCATTAATGACAAAGCCTAGTGTGATTCTGTATTTCAGGCTTTACTGTATCTGAAGATTATTTAGGCCAAATTTAGACTTTATGAGTATGTTACGAGCTGTTTTTCTATTCTGTTATGCTGAAACAAATATGGTCCTTAAAAGTATTTGCAGAATTAAATAGATACTCTCTCGACAAAGTTTTTTCGAAACAACTGCTGTGAAAATTTAGATGGGCTCACTAATCAGTAAGTTAAAACAGTCGTAAATAATGTAACAGAACTCATAGGATACTCAGGTGCCGTAACATTCAGTATAATAGGAACAAATTGGTCTCAATTCTATACTAAAAGGTTAGTTCGGCTAATTAATATCCAACCAACCTGATCCCAGAGATAATTTGATAGGTGAGGGTTTAGCTCACCCAATACCAAGAATAACGGCGGGTGAAATTCACACAGAGTAAGTAGTCATTCTTCTCCCTGTACCACCTGTGGTTTTCCAGAAAAATCTGGTAGCCGAAAAATCACGCAGCTTCGATGAAGCCGAGGGTTCCCAGAGGAGTCCCCGAGTATTGAACCCGAGCTCTCAGGCCAGTTGTCCAGCGCTCTACCCACTGGGTTACCACGTCCCGATTAATTAATAGGCGCATAAATATTCGGGTATTTTAAGCCTAAATATATCTCTTCGCATTTCAAATGGAACCGCAATGAACTTGAAACCTACTAGTCCGCGAACGTAGAGAATTAGTCTTGCAAAAGATGGCGGATTATGGTACTAGCGATCCTTCTCTTTTCAAAATCCACGCTCCTGCCTAGCCCCACGGCGTACTCATCACACAAGTAAGCGCCCAAAGCCGAGTGTGCATCGTCAACCGAAAACCTTAAGCCGAGTGTGCATCGTCAACCGAAAACACTAACCAAGAGGGAGAGAGGTGGTAGAAGGAATATGAGTGCTCAAAAGAGTTCATGCACTAGATGTTGATACAACTTTCAAATCGTGTCCGAAATACTGATTTTCCTCCTCGTGCCTAATTCCTAGGATTATGCAAGACATAGAAATTGCTTCGAAATCTCTTCTCCAGCCTTCTAGTCGAGCCGTGTGGAGACAATCTATCAACAACACTAGACGCATTGACAGGATTCGCTAATTCTGATACAGTGGGGGATCTTTTTAAGTTCCTTAATGAATAACTAATTTTTATGTTGATATTGCATGCCCATGATTTATCAATCTCTGGGATAAAATTCCTACTGTAGTGCGACTCCTGCTATGGAAGTGATTCAAAATAAGAGGTCGTAAACATTTCAATCTTATTCTCACGCGTCATATGATAGAAATTATTAAAAAACTTTGTTTTATTTCTTTCATTCGACGCAAAAAAATGCATTCGTTCCCTTTTCGTATTTTTTAAAAATGTTTTTCATTTTATGAATAGCTGTTTAACTTGTTTTGTCACTTGTTCATCATTCCCTATTTTTTAATTCGTCACATCATCGGCGGCTCCCATCATAGTATTACCACTAATATATTTTTTCGATCAATAAGTGAATTGAACAATCCTTCTACTTTACCCTCTAATAATTTCCGAATTAGCTTAGTTTATTCGTGGCACTCGAAAGTTACGTACTGTTTCCCTTAAAATGGCAAAACAAACTACCTTTTAAGCCCTTAAGAGTTACGCATTTTACATATACCTCAGTTTGCACCCTCTAAAAGTAGAAAATAACGATGTATTTCACGGCTATCATATATTCGCTTACCAAGATGTAAAACATAATCTAGCCATTCCTCGGTTAAGGACACGAAGTCCGTCTGGTGGACATGTAAAATAAGAACATCTTAAAATTCAAAGACAATCATCTCTCAGTTATATTCTTAAGGGAAGTCTCCTGAAGCTTGAGTGAACGACTTACATGTGGGTGTCACATCACCCTACAGGAATTTTCTCTGATTTTCTATGTGATCCAGTGAAACATTAAGGAAAGTCACGAAACGTTTTCAACTAGGGTTTGGAGTTGTATCACCAATTCAATCGCTGAAGAACTCGAGGTTCTGTTGTAGCTCTCCCCCACATAAATACCTTTCTCTGAGGGTGGAGTGCTAGGCAATGGCGTCACATGCCAAGACTCAATTTTTCAAGAAATGATTTGTTTTTACTCGAGGAAAGGTTCTCTCAGGATGTATCGGAGTGGATAATGATAGGTAAATCACCATACATAATTATTTAGTCACTGGAGCCAGGGACTGTATTATTTGTTTATTCCACCACAATAATTGCATTACAATATTATATGATTCAGCATAAAATCGTAGTCTGTACTTACGGCACACTTGAGGACCAATTCCGAAAATTTCAACTGAATTTTACAGGAAACAGTTCGTTTTCTAAAACAATTTGATAAGAACGTCTCATTTTGTATATGCCCTTCACATCGTTCACTCAAATTCTAAGCGTGTAGCATATTTTTTGAGTGCACTGCTCAGGGAAAGAGGTGTGACAAAAAATATGGGATCATGAAGAAGTTTCATTTTGTAAGCAGAAATCTTTGCCATTCGAGGAAGGGAGGATTTAAGACCCCATTTTTTCCTGGTTATTGTGAAACGCGTGTCCTCGAAGCTAATAATACCAAATGGTCTCATTTCATTGCAACAATTCCTGATAGCGTTAGTTATATTGACTTAGGCGCGAACGTGGGTATGACAAGACTCCGCAGTAGGCTATATTGATATTAGGATCCAGCAGATTTGTGAACAAAACTTATCGTGGCGTCTTGCTTTAAAATTAATCCAAACGCGTAACTACACTTAAGAAAAAGAAAAGCCATCCAGTAAAAATCAAATGATTCTAATGAAAAAGGCTGAAAATGGATGCGTTTAAATTTTTCCTGGCGAGTTCTTGAACCAAAACCTATGTAACATACTTGTCACGGCGGTAGATTTTCATTCAATTGATGATAACCTAACGATGAATTTTCTTCATCTCTTCTGGTGTTGCTTTCTTCGCAAATTTTCAATCCCACCTTGCCAAATCAAACATAAAGTGGCGATGATACGCTTGGTTCGAGCTCAAAATGAACGGCTAGCAAATGGCATGGCTTAAATTTCTCCAGGCAAACATTTAAAGGGCAAAATTTTTGAGGAATGGGAAAAATATGATAAAAACATTAAAAGCGCAAATAGCACTAAATAGATGTCAGAGGTAGGTAGGTACACAGGCCAAACAAATATCTGTGTGGATAGGGAAAGATAAATCAGCAACTTGATAGGATAAAATATTTTTATCCACGTTGAATATTCTCCAAAAATGCTTCCCTTCCCCCCCCCACAACAATTCATCCCTGTCATCTCAGTACATCAATTTCCCACAATCGTGTATCCACGGATGGACACCCTTAGGACCAATAGGTCCATGAAGATATCGTCTCAAGAACTATCGTGTACCGGACTCACTGTATACATTTTTAGCGACCGCGAGTCCATTTTCGCACTTGAGGGAATTTCGATTTCTACCGCGCCGCGCTGCGTTGGACTGACGTTCCCTACCTCGGTGAGGCACGGAGGTGCTTTTGTCGTAAAAGAAGGAGCGGGCGTTGAATTGCCGAGTCTTCGGCGTGATTCACAAGATGATGATGGAACGAGTATCCTAAGGGACTCGAGAGAAAGAAAAGAAAGAAAAGCCGTGTGGGGGCTGACACATACCTCTCTGCGGGGCTTCATGGCTCCAAAATTTCCGTCAAAACTACCGCCTAAGTCCTAGAGTCTCCATGGAAGGTGAAAATGGATCTCGATGGATGCTCACTGGAGAGGAGGTCTTTCTCTCTCTCTCTCTGCTGGACACTGCGAATGGTCGAGAGACCAGCTGACGCGACTCGCGAGTGGCAAGGCGGGCGCCCGGAGTGCCGGTCATCGGCGGAAAGGCAGTCGGCCATGCGGCAATAATCTATTGTTGTTCGTTTCGGGGTGGGGTGGGGTTGAGGGTAGGAGGACGGGAGGCAGAAGAGAGAACATGGTTGGGTGCCACCCCACCCCCCGCCCGTCCTCCACCCCTCCGGTGGTTTGATACGGATGGCCAAGTGAACGGTATGGTTGCCCTCATGGGCGTGCGCACGGAAAGCAACGAGGAGGACGGGTGGTCCCGGCACTCCACCCATCCCCCTCTCCCCTTATTCTCCGCACTCAACTTTTGATCCCTTGATTTGCTTGTCCCCCACCTCTCCCCCTCCCGAGGGGGCACGGATTTCTTCGCACTCCCACGCGTAGCGAGTGACACGCCTCTGTCCATTTTGAGTGTGTTCGTTCGACCCGGCCGCGATGTGTCCCCTGGTGGGTTTTGTCGATTGTAGCCATTTCCGTGCTCCGCGTGTAAGGAGCAAGGCTTTCAGGGGTGCTGGCGACTCTCCATCACTCCTAGAGATAATCACGTATGCCAAAGCCAGGGCCGGATCCAGACTCTCAAATTGATGTGAGGTTCACGACCTTGTCGTGGTTTCAGAAAATGGTATTAGATTAACCAAATGTAAATCTAAACTTAAGTAATGCTAATCATAGTTTTTACTTATCTAGAGAAAAAAACTACGCATCTTGTGTTATTATTTGTAGCTTTATTGCTAATTGCTCCAGTATCGAGCTCCACTTGTCGTTCGAGTCATGAGGTTTTGGAATCGATAAATTTTAAAATGAGAAACTATAGCCTCGTAATTCGGCAGTATTGTTTTTAGACACGACCCAGGTTTCGACCTTCAACGCCTTCACTTGCGGATGAGGTTGAACGTCGAAACACGGGTCGTTTCCAAATAGAACACCGTGGAATCCTAAAGTTATAGTTTTTCATTATAAAATATCGAGCTCAATATCCTTATGGATGTGAACTTATCCTTTTGTAGTCCGGAGGGAGGCCAGTCATTGGTTATGAGTCCCCTATCTATATCTACCCCTTGTATCCAATACATTTTGTGAGTGAAATCTAGAGCTTTAATATCCATACCAATATAGATCTCCACGACACCTGGTGGGTTTAGTAATCGTAATTCAGCAGCCGAGAGTCCCGGGATCAAATCCAGGTGTCTCCTCTGGACACTTCCGCCTATATCGAGCTGTGTGATTTTCTTGGCCAAGAATTTTCTGATAAACCTTAGAAGCTATAGAAAACTGAACTGTCCGCCTACCATGAATTTTTGAATTTCACACACCAAAGGACTGAGTCTAATCTCTTCCTACAATGTCAAGCTAGCGTTCGGAGTTATGATTATAATTTTACTATAGATCATTATGTAAGAGTTCAAAGGATCGTCAGTGCAACTTGTTACACTTGTGGCATCATTACTTGTTTATATCTGGCTACTTACTTACACGAGGAGAGAATGCTTTGAGTCCTTTCCCTCCACTTCCTGCTCTTATCTTATATCATGAAGTTAAAAATTTTACGTTCAAATCATTGGGATAATAAATGTGCGTTCGTGCGTAGACAATGATGCTCAGGAACTGAGAATTCTTCAATTCAATCCTTGAGGAAAATCTGACTATCACGTGATCGTCCCCGTTGATCACATTTCGGGAAAAGCCAATGGGCAACCTGAGCGGGTAGACCTGACGACGCTATAATCGTATGTTCATCATGTAACATCAATATATTTTGCGTTAATTATTTATAAGCTGATAAACTACCTTCTTTTATATTTGGTCTCGCTACCAAGTGTTTAATTGAAAGTTAAAAAAAAATATTTTGTGTCGCAGACAAATTTATTTTTAAACTTTTTAAATTTTAATGAGCATTGGAGGGTTTCCCAATCCATGCATACGACTTACCCTAAGTACAGCTGCTGCTCTTGTAAGGAATATCCTGGAACCGACCGGGACTGACATTAATTCAACGAATTGTTATTTCGGATGGCACTATACCAATCCGTAAATCACTTAACTTAAGGGTGTGGTGTGTTACCCACGTTTTAATATTGGTGGATATGGTACTTGTTTTCTAAACCTTTTCGGGTACATCGGCGCTCCCTACATAGGAAAGGTCGAGGATAAAGAAAGAAGCTGATGTACGAGGGTGGTCTGAAAAGTTTCCGACCTCAGAAAATTCCAGAAAAAATGTCTTGTTAGGTTGGGTACTTTTCAGATCACCCTCGTTTCTGCACTTCGTGATGAGTAAGAATTACTAACATTAGCAGGGAGATTGGTGAACACGATAGCAAAACGGTTATAATCTCATCGAAATTGTGTCATTAGTGTTTAAGTGAAGGAAGATGCCCTCTCCGTATGCACTTCAAAATTGCACTTTGATTTGACCCGAATCAATACCAATTCCATTTGCCAACAAAGGATGATAACTTTTAGCAAGTATGTGGAGAGTCCAGTGAGTTCGTGCACTATGGCGGTTCGGGCGGCATCCATAAGTAATGATGCACAGCTTACGATTGGACTTAACGCAATATTCTACAAATCTCTATTCTGAGAAATTCTACCTTGGGAGTGCTGCAAGCTCCCAGAGATTTGCAGGTAGCACTCAAATGATAAATTTAACAAAATCAAAAAAGAACGCAATTTGTAGAATAGGATGAGGAGTAATACATATTTGATTACTGACCCAATGTCTCAACAGTTGTCGTGTCTGTTGCGAAGTAACGTCTTACAGAATTCCCGTACTGATGGATCATTTTTCCGTGGCATTACGATCCCTGTTACAGTTCCAAGTTGAACGCACCATGGGAGCAGTAAAGGAATTGTGATATCTAATAATACTAAATCAATTTAGATTGTGCTTTTCCACAAATTTTATTATAATGGTATAACGCGTTTCACCGACTTGCGGCATCATCAGGTACAAATTTTCCTCAGAAGCAGTGCAAGAATATATATGCTCAGGACAGAGTGGGGGTGGAAGGCCCTTGGAGGGGTGGAAGGGCCTGAGAGGGGTGGAAGGGCCTGAGAGGGGTGGAGGTGCGTTGAAGGGCTGGTTTTTTTCCATTTCCAGGCTAGTTTCTCGGAAAGGAGTGGGGAGGGGGATGGCAACAATTGCTCGTTACGAAGGGTCGTGTTGGGGTTTGCCAAGTGCCTTCATATCTCCATTTGCTCGAAAGCGTCCATTTTAAATCATTTCGGGAGTATATGTAATATTTCTGGGAAAAAATCACCTCTGTGGTCGAATTCTAGTAGGTGCTTAGCAGAAAGAAAGGTGGTATTCTTATTTTTGCGACACCTCGCGTGTTGCTTGGCTCGTAACTTGATATTTCTCCCTGTCTGACGATCAGTCGTGACCGATCAGCTTATCTACGAATTAACGATATACTGAAAAAGTGCACTACCTTGAAATTCAGTTTATTTCGTCAATTTAGTGGCATTATAAAGCAACAAGTAAAATCAAACAAACATTTCGTAACTTTCATTAGATTGATATAAGAACTTATTCTGAAGCAGTATTTTCGTCAGCGAATGCAAAATGTATTCTTTGGTGATCAGTTAAAAAAATTTTCCTCATAATTACAACCTGAAAAAATGCATTGATAATCCCTACGATAGATTTCTCTAGAACCCCCTCAACCTCTCTAAATAGGGGTAATGAAATGGCACAATCCTTGTCGCCTCAAAATCCTTGTAATAAAAGGAAAGGCTCCAAGGATGTGAATATTCAGGGACGAAAATTTGAGATTTTGATGAGATCGCAACAATATCTACCCTTTCTAGGCATGCCATTTCTTCTTAGTTTCCTAATACAATTTCTTAAAAATTGGTTTCAAACGCGACACGAATGTATTTGGTTAAGATATCCACGGCCTCTTAACCAAGGAAAAATAGGGGAAATGTGTCACGCGCAAATTATGCCCATACGCGTCAGCCACTCTTTGTGGGAACATCAAGGGGGATCTCTTGATATTCCCACAATTTTTCTATTACCAATGTTTTGGTAGCACCCAATTAAATATTCAGTATTTCTGATAGTGCTCTTAAGGCTGCCCGACAATATTTTTTCACAATAGAAGCAGCGGTGTTTATTCAGTAAGAGTGATGATTGGAGCTTGGGGTCCACCTTTCCCTTCCCACCGGGCCCATCACTATTAACCAGTAACATACTTCAGAACCTGTGAAAGAAGGAATTGCAAGGAACCACATGATATTTCTGGGATAGCCAAACAGGTTGCTCGAATGAGAGAGGTTATGAAAATAAGTTTTGTTTGAAAAATTGAAAATTTTCACAAGAAAAATTACCATTAATTTAACTGAATAATTTTCCATTAAATACCAACCGGCCATAAACTGAAGTAATTTCCTACCGAAGGGGTTTTAGATAAAAAATGCTCACGAATGGCAAAGAACGGAAAACCCGAACCAGTCTAAATGGATACTCACCGTTTGATGTATTCTTTCCGTCCTTCATGCATTCAGGTGCATCTCATTCTTTCAAGAAACGCTACGATGAATGATTTCCATCCTGTCTCTCCGGTTGGAACTTCCATTTTGCATGGATGTAATCATTAGATAATATTTCAATTCTGATTGATTACGGGTCCGATTATTCAGGCTTTAGCCGGTTTTGTCACGAGTGTAAACCACCTCTAGCAAATGTAACTACTCGTATGCATGTAAACACGCCACTTACATATAAAGTGTTTCCCCTGTCGATAAATTAACTAGTAAGTGCAATCTGCTGCATTTTCTTAAAGTATGTAATCGACTGATTCACGTTGCACCGGAAAGACCGGCATCGGTCAACATGTATCGTAGCAGGCTGTGTTCGCATGGCTGGTTTATTTCGTCGTTCCTATCCAACTTTTCGAAACCTATTCAAAGGACATTGCTTCCATTTAAAAGAGGAATTATCATTTTAACTGACGTTTAATGAATGAAATCAGAGATTAGCCATAGAATTGTAAGCAAAATGTATTAAAGTAAAATATAAGTTTGTAATTGACTAAAGTTATTGTATATGACTGTATTTTGCAGCAATATAGGCTGTATAACATTTTTGTTCAAATGGCTTAATGTGTGGATCCTATATACAATTAGGCCTATGGGTACTTACTATATTATTTACGTGTTGAAGACTTCTCGACTTGGGTGGGGAATTCGAACACCAACCTTTCAAAGACCTGCCAACCCTGTTGAAGTACCGAGGACTCTTCGATCGGACAATACCCTAGGAAAAAATCAGCTCTTATGCCACTTAATTTTCATGGTTAAAATTGTATTTTTTGCTGGAATTTTATAGCATGAACCATGATTAGCAGAGGAGGCTGTCGAAGGTCATTTCCATTTTCAAAAGTAGCATTGTGTTGACAGCGGAAGCCGAATTCTAGAAATCAGGGTTTTCAATAGTTCAGGGAACAAATGGTTTTCCCCGCCGTTAATAATTTCTACTGTAAACTAGTAATTATTGCCTGCGTAATGAAACATCATTTTTTTTATTTTAACTCTGTAAACTTATGAAATAAGAGTCATGCTTTGATAATGAATATCACAATTACAAGTTACGGTTACTTAGCACATAGAATCACATATTTGAAATGTTTTATATAATGTTCTTCCGTTCCAGAACTAAAAAGGGGTAGTAAAGTTATGCTGAGCCTGCAGAGAATATTATCAAAAACAACAGCCCTTAATTCTTGTGGTTTATTTCAGTTTTCTTCTAATGATCCATAAACTGTATTAAATTGCCAATCCAGAATTTTTTTAGCCAATGTTTTGAACAAGTTTACTCCATAAAGGTATTCGCCTACCTCTACGCAATACCCATTAGCCGCAGGAAGTGTGTCTGTTAGGATACGCCATAAAAATACCTGAAGTGAAAGAAACCCGTAAAATAGAGAATTATTTGATTTCATTTGCATTTTTTTCGATCTTTTTGTGCCATGGTCTTCAATTGAAAAAGGTAAAAATTAATCCATGAATCTTTCAACAGTATTTATCTCTTTAATTTTGCTAATTCCGTGAATTGCAAGGAATGAAGAATTCCATCGCGAATTAAGGTAAACATTATGATTAAAATAAATACGAACAGATGTTACCAACACACAGCTTAAAATAAGATACGCTTCATCATTTCCAATTGTACTCATAATTTTGCTCTGGGGAATTGTGTGTATCGCTCATTTCAATTCTTCTACATAATACCCTACCAGCCACAGGCAAGGCGTGCGTCAGGGTGTACATCCTGAATAGACATAAACAGTATGTACAGAGTTGTGGTCACGTGCGTACATGTAACACTGATATTTGCAAATCTTATTCTTGACTGTACTGGCAATAAACACTTGCTGTTCAGGAGAGCTTAAGATTTTTCTCATTCAATATTCCAGTATGAACCATTCCAAACTCAGTGATGGGGCACTTCGTCAAAAGACCAAAACATCGTGAATTAAAAGGGCGAGCTGTGCTATCCAAGTCTCCCGATTCGGAATCCATGCTGGTTTTTTTTCAACAAATGTTTGGGTCAATATGTCCCATAGCAAAAATGGCATTTATCTATTAAGAATTCATTAAATGGAAGTTGCAATACCTGTAGGTTGGAAGCTACTAGGTTCTTCCCTATCACCGCTCCTAAGAATTATCGCAATTATGGCCACTTTCCAACCTTTGAGTTCCTCGTGATAAGTTAATGACTTTTTAAAAATTGTTTCCAAATAAGGAACTAGTTCTGGCACTAGAGTCTTAAAGGCATTCGGAGGACAAGGATCAGGACAGGGATATTTATTCGGCCCAAGTGTTTCCCACTAGCGCACTAACACGATATACTAACTACGTTCATGGACCGCTGGTTTTGACAAGGCAGGTTGTTGGTAGTTTTCTCCTAACATTGCATCCATCCTGACTTGGATTAAATCGATTAAATGACACTTTGGAAGGGGCACATCAAGTTTTTTATGGTTGCTTTTTGTAGTCCGGATATAATTTCTTTGCGCTTTCCTGTTTACAGCGATATTTCCTTGAACACCTCTCACATGTGACCATAATGTTTTAGGATCTCCGTTCAATGATTTTCTTAAAATATGAAATCAGGCAGAGCTTTCAAAAGGCTGCCTTTTCCGGCCTCCTAGATTTTATTCGTACTTGGGTTTCTAATAACTTAGATAGCCCCCTACTTGGAAAATACTTAGAGGAAATTTTCAATTTTGCGTACGATCGCGGTCACACTGCTGCGGTGACTAGTTTGCTGGCTTCCCAACCGGAGGGTTTGGGCTTGCATCCCGGCAATGGCAGAGTTTTTCAGTAGCATCTCGATCACTAATTGTGGTACTATGTGGAGAGAACTTCAAGTGGATTTCGGATGGGACGTTAAACTGTGGATCCCTTGGCACCTTTCGTTAAGTGTAGGCTATTGCCAACGCCTGGTTTCTATCCACCTTTCTTCCTCCATTCCCTGAAAATCGTGCCTCAACCAAAGCACTCACTTCTCCGTAATGGTTCAAATGGTCATAGCTGTCGGTGCATAACCAGGTGCACTACTATTTGCTTGAGGAACAACCGTTTAATGCGTGCATCGTGTGTCTTTTCACGCCACTCGATCTATTTTATTACCTTTGGCATGTGAGAGATGGTATCTAAAATGTAACAAATGGACATACCAGGTATCTAAAAAGTAAAGTTTAATTCAATGCAATGCATGATATCATAAATTACTATATTTAAGAGAGAATCGACTCAAAAAGTGCCATCCTGCTCTCTTCAAAATAGTTTGTAGTAGTTGTGCAGCTGGAAAAATAGGCATCACAATAAGGAGTTAAAATTAGTGTTAACTTAAGGAGAACTTAGAGAGAACTATGGTGATTATAATCCGAGAAACTGTACATTTTTCAAAAAATTCACTAGCAGTATGAAAGTAAGACCTTATGGGGAAAAATTTGGGCTGAAAAGGGTTAATTCAACTGTCATGATATTAAATACCTTCCAGCAAAAATGCACCGTGCTCCATAGTTACTGCAATATGATGAAAGCTCTTTAAAAAAGTATTTAAATGCCCGCCCCTTTTATATCTCAGGATTTGAAGAGGGTAGTCGAATAATAATGGACTGTGCTTCCAGTTTTCGCTGTAATTAAAAGAGGACGAATCATAAGCGCTCTGAAGGAAGTGCTGTGTAGAAAAAGCCATGCACTTTGTAGCAATTGTTTCCGATAGCAACGACTATTATCTTGAATTATGTAGTCTTGTAGATATTTTCCTCTGTAATGAGAAATGCAACTGAAGTCATCCATTTTAATAGCCTATGGGTGTACTGTAGAATTTTTTTTGCAAAATGTACTCAACTCGAGGGCATTGTTTTTTCGGGCATTCGGTGACTCGTTTATTCGCACATACAACCTTCTTGCATTGTTGATCCAGGATGGAACACGAGGCATTGTTACCGACATGCGATTGCGATCAGTGAATAGGGGCGTTCAACGATATATATTCAACCTTAAGTTGACATGTGTTGTCCTTGAAATGTTTTCCACGCAACATTACAGTGGGAACCAGAAACGTCAAATGCGATACTTGTCACCGGAAATCGAACCAGTGACCGTGGGTGAAGGTGGCTTCACCACCGTAGCCCGCCCTAATGGGCAAATAATTGGGGACTGGCGGCTTTCCAATTTGTGCCTTTCTAATTACCTAAAGCTCTTGAAAATGTATTATTATCCCCATTGTGGTACGGTAGGATAGATCACGTAAATGAAATTAGAGATATTAAGTGTAGAAAAGATAGGTTTAAAATGTCATTTTTTCCATGTGGTCCGACCGCGCTAGGAGAGAAAAGTATTTTGGGTCAAAAGTAATCTGGTGTATAATCGTCTCCTGGCTGAAACCATAGCGGCGACTTGCAGGGTAATATGTAAAAAAATAAATGATCGGCAAGGAATTAGAATGACGTTGTCCGACCACGCTAGAGGGGAAAATATTTTGCGTCAAAAGCGGTTTGGTGTGTAATCGCCTCCTCCCACACACCCTAGCGGTGGCTTGCAGGGTATCAGGCATATACTGTATATACGTGTGCAGCTATGAATGAAATGTTTCCGGGGAACAATTCTTAAGTTTTACATCTTTTGGCCAGGCAAAAATTACAATATTTCAAAATTTAAAATTCTACAAATCAGCAGCTTGAAGGTGAGAAATAGGTACAAAGAGGACTTATTGCTCAGCGAGCCACCACGAAAACGCGTGGCAGGGGGGACAACAGCCATTATCTTAATTTCAGGGGGATGTGATTCGCTCATAACAACGAAAGCATTATATCAGGTTTTGTAGAACTACTGTTGCAGTATTTAACATTGTTCCAATCTTCGATTTCAAGGAAAATTGTAAGCGTATACATTGTATTAATGAAGAAATAAGGGTATCGGAATGGTGCAGTAGCCACCCAGAGGGCCCGGGTTCCAATCCCAGAGCCAGCCGATATTTTTCAGTGGTATCCCGATCCCTACTTGAAGTGGTTTATGGAGGGTACTTTGAGCGTGTACGCCGTCCGTCGGATGGGACGTTAAGCTGCGTACCCCTTAGCGTCTTTCGTTAAAGAGTAGGCTAACGCCGGGTTTCTCTCCACCCTCCATCCTTTCCTGTCCATCCCTAATGGCGCATGTGATCTCAGATGTCGACCTCCCCTAAAAATACTACTAATATGAAGAAATAAATGATATAGATATTACTAAATCCCAATTGTGCAACAATACCAGTCCGTTTAGAATATTGCTGGTGCCACTTGTAGAAAAATAATTGCACAATGCTCGCGTTGAGTACTTATCACGTGCAGTAATTCTTACAGGTATATTCACAAATTGATCTCAATAAACACAATATGTTGAGTTTTCAGAAACATGTATAGCCAATATTAGGTAACATGAATATTATTTAAAGGAAATACACACTAAAATTATACCCTCCGGACTACATTCCAAAAGAAAAACTTACATGGAAAAACTGATTCCATATGCGTAAGAGTCACATAATTTTACAGTAATTTCAATACCCCTATCTTGCATATGAATGTTACAATAATTTACATATCCTTTGACGGAAGAAATGTAAGCATAATGACATCAAAATGAGATATATACTAACGTAATTATCGTAAATCATAATAGACCATTACAAGGGTATTGCAAACTACACACAGCAATTAAAGAAATGACTGAAAAGGATTTGAAAGACTGAAAAGGAATAGGCGAGACCTTTAACCTTCGTTTAGAAAGCAATATTAATAAATCACAACCCAAAGTTTGACATAAGAACACAATTCTCTCTGTAGAAGAAGAATCAACATTGAACAAGCAATACGGCGACGATGGCAATAAGCAGTGTACACACAAATTCGGCATAACAGCAAGAAATTCAGCAACAGAAAAACTTACATGGAAATTGGATAGGTTTGGAGTAGGAAAGCAAAAATCACTCATCATATCCACCATTGAAAACATAGAAAAACTGTAAAAGCAGAAATTAAATAGTCAACGAACTCACCGAAATGCCTGAATTTGATTTACTTAGAAAAATATGGAACCTCCGACGTCCCGACAGACCACTTCAATCCTTCCCAGTCACTTTCATCAGCGAAATTTTCTCATATGGGATATTAATAAACAGCAATTATAATTAAAACGAGTTTCGTAAATACATTTGCAAAGCAATTTTAGAATTTGCGCGCGCAGAAAAACGAGTTGTTTTCGATTGAACCAGCGTGCTCTACTTCCCCTCAGTGTAGGGGAAGTATACACACTGAAATAACAAAAGAAAAATGAATACCTGGTTGCTATTCAACAGTAACGGACACCTAAGGGTCAAAGAACGAGTAATTTCGGTTACTAAGAATTACCTTGAAACCCTCCAGCTACTTGCGAAACTGCTCCCAGTGACTGTTGATTAAACAACTCTTTACGAGTCTTGTAACGGCCGTACACTCACAGCTCACTCAAAAGAACAGCTCTCTCAGAACGAATCTAAGAGTTGTTTTTCAGAACTGTTAGGTGGTGTAAGACTCACCCAAGAAGACTCATAAATCACATTCAATTTCTATAATGGCTCATTTGAAATGAACTGCTCACGAGTCACAGATCTATATTTAAGTAGGGAAGACATGGCATAATCTTTGAATTTAATGTTTAGCCAGGTATGGCAACTGATGAGAGGAACTTTAGGTCCTCCTATTATGAAAAGGTTGGCTTTAGAAGTGTCGAGGAAAGAAAGTCTCTTGAAATATTGCTGAAGGATATACCACTCGATAGAGCGAAGCTGACACAGTTTTGTTTACGTTTTACCGTTCCTGGTTTATATAGAAGTTTATTATGGAAAGTTTTGCTGGGTATGTTTTCCGTTTTAGCCACTTTCGATATGTACATTTCCATTTCGTCTGTCGGTCATTTGATCGGCGCTAATGAGTAAAGAGAGTATTTTTACCAATGTTGCAAGAGAGCATCAGCTGTTAAATTAGTGGAACTTGTAAAAGTTCTGCTTGTAGTCGACCCCATTTCATTTATTACGCGTATTTATTTTTGATATTTTATCTAATGTCATAGCGTATTTCCTATTCACAATTCTAGAATTTAACGATAGAGTTTCGTGGCGATTTGGATGGAAGTAACTTGATTTTAATAAAATTTCTGTGTGAATAGATGTTCTAGGCTAATCAAAATTCCTTTCAGGTGTTTTGCCAGTTCATGTACAGAGCCACAAATTTGTAATGTTGCAACGGAAGGAACAATACCGAGATCTGTATCAATCCCTAAACGTCATGCGAATAACATCGAAGAATACTCCTAATTCTCAGCTGTTCTTATTGATGTGGCTATTAGAAATTGGACAACTCAAGATTGATTGGCAGTCGCAGGTAATGTTTTTAGTTCATCGCACACTGCAAAGACACTGCATCGATATAAATATTTGTTTAAATACCGTGCTAGTAATAATTTTTAGTCTCCCACTATACCTTAGTATTGCAAGTTCATTCCGGTTAAACAGTAATGGATACTCAGGGAATTAATAAGTTTATTCGACCCAGCGTAAAAATGTGAATACTCTTCTGGGGTAACAGCTGTTCGCAATATTTATTTCGCTGGAGTTAAAAGAATTTTCAGAAAACAACTTATTGGTTTAGTCACTTAAGCTATCTATTATGATGATATTCAGCTCGTGTTTATATCCAATTGCCCCGACTTAATTAGGCCATTTGATTAAGAATATTCAAACTATCCAGGTAGGCATTGAATGGACCTACGGACTCGGCACTGCTACATTTTTAAGTTTTGCATAAGCAACTCTAACATCATAACACGACATTGCATTCATTCTATAATGCGCCATGCTATCAATCTTCTTTCATTCAACCTTTAATGTCTAATCTTTTCCTTCCCTTCTATTAGTCTTCATCATTATTGCCATTAAGTTTGCCCTGCATATAATGTGCCTACTCTCTTTGAATTTCTCTCCAGAAACTTCCCTCTTTCCATACCATGCCAAGTAATAATTAATATATTTTCTTTTTTTGTCCAATTTTCTTCTTCCATTTTTCTCCATGCATACACCTCAAAAGACTCCCATCTACGATTATCCTATAGTTTTAATAACCAAGTTTCCAAACCATACAAAACTAATATAGTTACCAATGAGTTTTCACTCATCTTTTCTTTTTTCCATACTTAAGGCCCACTTTGTAAAAGCTTCTGTACTTTCGGCAATTCTTCTTTTTATACACTTTCTACTATCTTCATCTATTACACTGCATATTTAATCTCGTTTATGTCTTCTATTACGTTTCATATAGCCTTCATATTCCTTGAAAACCTCATTGCCTTCATTTCCTTATGTCATGTATATATATCATGCCTATTTTCCTCAAAAATGCTACCAAAATATGTGAATACATCACATGATCTAGTTAATTCCCTCCTACTATGTTTGACTTAGTTTTCCTTAATTTCAAGGAACTCATTACTTTTGTTTTCTTGTGGTTACTTCTGATCCTCTTTATGTTGTTCCTGTAAAGCACACAAGAAAAACTGCAATTCCTTGTCTGTCGGACTCATGACTGCTTGATCATCTGCAAGACAGACTGATTTGATCATCCTGTTGCTCCCTTTAATTTGCAGCTCAGCTTCATTGTGTTTTATGATATCATCAGAACTCTAAGTGGCCACCCTACTAAGATGCCTTTTTAGCCACTTCACTGAGCAACAGACTGCCTTTCATCCACCTTCTACTTCCAATCAGTCTGGTATGGGTGACCCTACCAGCAGTAGTTGTCATAACTTACGCCACTGCAGCTTAATAGGAAAACAGAATAAGCAAGTCCTGCCACCTCATCAAGGTTATAGTCTACATGGAGGGAGATATAGATTGGCAGTGAAAGAAATATTTCGCCTGCCTGTAATATCAGCAAATAATACTGGTAGTTTAGGTTCAGCAGTAACAACCATTCTTGAATATTTTCTGAGACTACACATTTTAGTTAAAGTGTTTGAACAAAGTTTTCTGCATTGAAATTTTACAATTGGGTTTTGAGGTGAATTAGCCCTTTACCATCCCTTGACAGTCTATAGTTTTGAAACTATTGTCATATATTGTGTTATCCACATGAATTGGGACAAGGACTCTGTGAACATGCTATTCGTAAATGAAAACAGTATTTTTTTGCTATGAAAGTTTTTGCAGTGGTGTCCTGCTTTATTAAAGTATATTTAAAATTATTAAATTTCCCCAATTTTTTGCTTCATGGGCCTTTTGCAAAAAATGTTCTACGAGTGTATTTCAAAATGCAAAATTTGTATAAAATAGTCCTTCATAATTTACCCTCAACATATACCTCATACAGGGTTTGCTTACTGATATAATAACAAAGGAATGTCAAATGTTGAAGTAAACTAAAATTATAGTACATTACCATATATATCCTGAAGGGTAAACTATATGTGTGTGACAAGAGACACTAGAGTCGGCCTTCTCTGGTATTCTCTGACATGACCCAATTGTGGGCCCTACGTATATTCATAGGTCGGGTTCTTAACATGACATTGCATTTAAACTATGGTGAATCGGCCAATGTCAATTTGTGAGAAGAAGTGTCATGCTGCATAATCATCATTGTCATGGTGAAAAATTTCTTTCAAACATATTTTGCCATCTGGTTACAAATAGACCCACTATATACCATAAATATCAAACAATTGGGTGGACTAACAGTAATCATGTAAATGAAGCACTAATAATATGCTGTTGAGCATGCTAATAGTGAATAATTATTTGGTAATTCAACATTTTATGTTGGTTTTGAAGGACCAAGAGTGAACACCCTACATTTTGTAGTATGTCCTAACAAGACACAATCTGACTCCCTCTACTTCAGTAAACCCTTCTTCCATTCCACATATCACCCTTCATGTCATGTGTCATATGTGGGTCATTCAATAAGTCCTTAGGAAAAAATGGGGGAAACAAAATATTTTGAGTAATTTTTTCAATAAATCTCCTTTTAGCTAAATACTCTTTTCCTAGTGTTTAACATTTTTAAGCCATCCAAATGTAGGATTTTGGAATGTCCTCAAAATGGGCATCAGTATTGGCAAAGACCTTATTCTACATTTAGCTTTTCCCACCGAGCCATTTTACCAAGTTTGGAAATGAAAAAGAGTCATTGGGGGTCAAATCTGGTATTTAAGGTGGATGCTGGAATCATTGGAACTTTAATTCCATAATATACCCCAATATTTTGCCCTCCTATTTTAATATTTAACTTAACCTACCCGTTTTCAAAAACCTTTGTTTGGTTTACGTTGATTATCATCCCATACACATTAAACTGATTTTCTAATTTGCTCAACAAATACTGTAAATCCTTTGCTGACTGGCTAATTTAAGCTTGATATATGCTGAAGCTTAATATGCCAATCTAACTGATCTTATGGATTTTTCTCCTACTTGTCCTCTGAAACTCAATCTTGCCCTTTGTATGCCTCCCTTATGATTACATCTGCATGTATATTGGAAAGAAAAGGTGATGATGGGCTTCCCCATCTTACTCCAATACATAGTACTGCCCATTCCAATTCTCCATTAGTCACACAGTTGAGCAGTCTGGGACATGTACAGGTTGTGAATTTGCCTCCTATCCCTTCAAGCCATTCCTATCTTCTGCATACATTCATCAATTATACCCAGTTTACTCCAGCCATTCCTCTATTTAACAAACAAATAAATCTTGACTGTAAATTGTTCATTTCTATAGTGATCTCATTACCTATTTGGCATGATGCATACTTTCTTGAACCCAAAGTGAGCATCCTCTAAGTAAACCTATGTTTTCATCTCCAAACTTTTATTGATAATCATATGTACTTATGTATAAACTAATACTATTAGCAACCTTCCAACATCGTTTAGAATGCATAGCCATTGTGTAGATATTCTTGTCACACTCTTTGAAGCTGACATCTCCTTAATTTTGTCCCTGTTTTTGAGGGTAGTGCAAATTGGTGATGAAGACCAATTGTGTGTGTGTACTAGATCAGCCACACTCACACCTTGTTCTCCCTTTGCAAAGGTATTTCCTTTCATATCTACTTTAATTTTTATTCTCTTATGACTGTCTTCTATTTGTGTTGATTGAATTTTAAAAAGGAAAGTTTCATAATGCACAAGTTTTATAAATATATTTTTAATCATGTAGTTATGCAGTATATTTCATTCAAAGATTAATTGTGTTTTTTGTGATTTTCTATTAATAGGTAGAAGAGCCCTTAAATCAACATTTGATGGCAATAACAGAATCCATATTGCATTTGTTCCCTGATGCTATAGATGCTTATTGGATTTCAAAAGGCTTTTACCGTTGTGTAAACAAGTTTCAGAAGGGACTTCCCAGTCTGGTTAATTGCACAATGGCAATTCTTGAAAAAGAAGATGGAACTCTTTACAGGTAACATTTTATATCTTTATCTGTTGCTCAAATTCCTCCAGTAAATCTTTTCGATTATTAGAGCCAAAGTTCTCAGATGCAAGACCAACTTCTTCTGCAGAAGAAGGATATAAGAAGAAAGCTCATTGCCTCTGCTGACAAAGGTTCAACCGTTCTGGTTCTAAATACAATGGACTACATCAGGGAGGTTAACGCAGAGCTTTCCAATACCTCGTCATAGCGGCAATACCCAAAGATCCAAATCCCACATTTCAGGAGGAACTCATTCAATTTCTGTCATCCGACAGGCTCAATGAAGGTCTATCTCCTAAAGACATCTCCCTCCTTTCCCCACTCCACCTTTGCACCTCTCATTTCTAAATCCTCCCAAAGAACCATAAACCTGACAATCCTGGTTGTCCGATTTTATCCTCCCACTACTCCCCAGTGAAAAGAAACTGCATTTGGGAGCACTAACTTCAGCCGATAGTCCACTCCCCACCTTCATTCATTAAAGATTCATACCATTTCCAGGAAAGGATTAAATAAACTCAGAGAACCTACAAAAAGAAACTGCATAATGTTGATGGAATAAAGCTTTGAATCATCAATTAATGTTTTAACTGAATTTAGGAGCTTGTTTGTTTTAAATTAGATTCAGACAGTTAACTGAGGTGATTATGGAAGTGGGAACAAAACTGGGAAAAATTCTCATACAATATGCTTCATTTATTTATTTGTTTAATGATTTTCTTTGGGTGAGAATGAGACTTTATAGTCAGTTGTACCACCTACCCTCTAAACAATACATAAATCACAATTACTAACACCCATGCTCCAGATGGTGGAAGAAAACTCACCTAGGCAGGAATTGAACTGTTGGCCTCTGGGTCGGTAGGCGAGAAAGTTACCACACCGCCACTGGGTCCAACAAGATATTTAATATGTAGAGAACTAGAATTAACTTAAAGGAGCAAGATACAACCAGTATGCTGCAGATAGGCTAAAGTTTGAAAATAATTAGTCATCATTCATGTGAATAAAAGGGTCAGTATTTGAATAGACCTTTAAAAACTTGCAGCCGAACTCATGCTCAAGTGGTGCAGGGAAAAAGAGCATATAATAGGGGACATGAAAGGTATAGCGTATAGTATGATGAGGTAAGCATAATTTTAATAATAAGCATATTTTAATAAGCATAATTTAAGCTTTGGAGAAAACTACATTTTCAAGTGCAGAGGAGGTCTTTAAAATGTTGAATAGTTTTTCAAAATATGACCATCAATCATACATTATTTGTTTTAATTGAAAAATGTTAGTTTATAATGGCAATGAAAAATACTTGTTGGTTTGCACGTTAGTATTTAATAAAAATGGACCAGGATTTTTTCTGTGACTGGCATTGTTTCAGATATAATTTTCAAGCTCTACCATTCTGTATATTTTTTATGAAAGGTTTGTATTGAGTTTTTTATATGCTTACATTTTGAAATGAGAACTTTTGTGATACTCAGAACAGCCACAAATGTCTGTCCATTTCTTTTATATGTTTAGTAGGACAGCATTTAAATAATCTAAGTCAGTTAAAGATTAAAAGTACAGTGTAATATTATAGCATTTAATGTTTACTTTATATTAATAGGCCATGTTGATATGCTTGTTGGATGTATTAAGTTTATGTTTCACTTATAACATTCACAAATTTTAGTCTAATAATGCAGCATTTTGCATTTCAGCTACCTATTAGAAATAAGGGCATTTCAAGTCTTACCCTTGGAAAGTTGGTTTTATCGGTGCTTTGCTGGTGTTTTATATGATCAAGCATTAAGGAAGTGAGTAACAAGTGGGAAGTTGTATTTCATATCATTTTGATAAACTTTCATTTTTTTCTTAAACTAATGGTTTTATGAACTTAATCAAACCATTCTAATTTTGCTGTTTTTTTTCAGAATATGGGACAAACTTGCTGGGGGCTCATGTAAAATTCTGGTATATGTAGCTATAGTTTTGTTGATAACTCTGAGACGGGGTATATTCGGAAGCAAAACACGAGATGAAGTTTTAAATCACCTAAGTAATGTAAGTAAGATTTGAGTATTTGTTGTAGTTAATTTGATTAGCTCATGCATGAAATGCATATTTATGTGTGTTTTGTAGTTTGGCTTGATTGGTCAACTATAGAGACTGAATATGCATTCCAATATAGGTGATCATTTCCTTTTTCTCAACTCTTGGCAGGTGTTTGCCAAAGAGTGAGTATTCAATGAAAGGTGTTTTCAATTCCACTTCACTTTCTAGCTCTCACAAAATTCCTAGCAGCAGAGCAGAATTGACAAACAAACCTACCCTGACAAATCTCTGCAAACAAATAGTGTAAAATTTCCCATCTTTCCTTTTTGATCTGGGTTTTGGGTTGTTCCTAGTTAAGTTAAAAATATATAATGAATTTTATGCTTTTTTTGTATTTTTTAAAATTTCCCTCCCACCAACATGAAAATTGAAAAAAAAATGTTTGAAAGATAAAGTCATTAGCAACTGTCATAATATCATCTGCTTCAGGCTCATCAGAGAATGTGGAATCACTGCAATGACCTTGCAGACTAATTACATTATAAGTAACAGAATCCTTGCAAAGTTTGTCCTCTTGCAGTTTTTGAGCATATCTTATTGATCCCAGTTTTTTATTAATTTCACTTACCATCAATCGTTTCAAAACTTCATTATTTTTTCTATTTGAGTCAATTTAAATTTGGTCTTTCTTTTTGCTGCTTCATCTTTCACTTGTGACCAATGATTTCAAATACTTGTGTCATGGAGCAAGAGATTTTCTTCCTGCCATAGTATCCAATGAAACTGATGACAAATCCTTAAAGATCACGAGAAAACAAACCACCTGCAGGAACACAATTTAACTCACATGTAGTCAAATTGACAAATACAGACAACAGGAGACCAGAGTGCACTTTCAGATATTATGATTTTATGGAAAAATGAAAGCTGCACAGTTAATTTGAGGTCAGCCATCATAAGTTGAGAAAAAGGGGTAATGGAGCCTCAGTATTGGATATTCAGCTCCCTGCACCATTTCACACTTGTATAAGAAATAAAATGATTATTTTTTAAACTTTTGCTCATGTCATAATCAATTATTCTTAGCCAGGATTGGGTAATCTACAAAAAACGTAGTAATCATTTACATAGCAGGTATGTGGGTTGTTCAATAAGTTCTTAGGAAAAAATAGAAAACAAATTATTTTGGGTAAAATATTTTTATTGTTCAACATAATCTGTTTTAGCTTGATATATTTTTACAGACATTCGTCCAACTTTTTTAAGACGTCCAGAAAGTAAGATTTCAGAAGGTCCTCAAAATAGGTATCTATGTTGGCCATGGTGTTCCCATTCCACATTAATTGCTTTCCACCTAGCCATTTTTTCAAGTTTAGAAATAAAAAATCAATGGGGCCAAAAAATCACGGTTTATCGTGATAATTCTTACTTTAATTCCATAATTTTCTACATTGAAACTCCACAGGTGCCTAAAGCAGTATGTGCCCTGTGCATTGCAATGCACCTGTGCATTTTTTTGCTAAATGAGGACTTTTTTCATGATTTATTTGTTCAGCTGGTGCAGTAACGATGCATAATACTCTTATATCATTTAATGCATTCATCACATATCCTTTGTGCAATTAAATCAATGTAGATGATTCCTGATGCATCCGAAAAAACCGTGGCCATTGCCTTTTTGGTTGATTTCAGTCTTCACCTACTTTGGATCTGGATGCCCTTAAGAAACAGTGTTTTGACTCTTCTTTTGTCTCTGGAATGTAGTTGGTTATCCATACTTCATCCACAGTTATATATTGATCCATTAACTCATCAGTATTGCTATGGAAAAGTACCAAATGCCAACTCCTTAAAACCAACCTCCGAATCAACCACATGATTGTGTTAATTCTCCACTAGGAGCAAACGTGGTACCCATTTTGCCAAGATTTGATAACACTCCATTTTTGTGCAAAATTGAATACCATGTACCATGTGATATACCTGTGGTCTAAATTATTTCACAAACTTAGATTTATCAATCTCTCAAAACCATATAATGGATTTTGTCATAATTTCAGAGGAAGTCCCTTCCACCGGACTTGCTGAATGATGTTCATCATTTATGGATGCATCTATGGCCACATTTAAGCTCATTTACCCAATTGTAAAATTTACAAGCACAAGAGCAGATGTGCCGTGAACATCATCTAACTCGGCTTTGATATCTTTCAGTGCTAAGCCTTTTAAATAGACGTGTTTTATTATTGTGCAAAATTCCTTTATTTTCTATATTTATCTAAATAAACCAAAATGTTATGCTTCAATTGACTATAAAAAGAAACCACATGATGAGTATAGTTGAAACTTCAACAGCTGTCGATTGAGAAATGAGGCTTACTAAAGGCATACCTTTTCCCATAGTACAAGCACCATCTCTTGGATTTTCTAAGTACTTATTGAAGGACCCACATACTTGCTCAAAACATATAGCAGCTGTAACTTCACAAAGAATTTAATTGCTCATTGAAAACATGGCAGCTGATAGCTACTTGTAATTATAGCTTTAGGTACTTCATTATTTATAGCCCACAACCAAAATAGTAAGTTTATAATAGCTAACAATTTCAAGTTAACAATTGTACTGCCACAGAAGGTAATACAAGGTTTATATAAAAAGTATCGGGAAATTAATTATAGCTTTTGGCACTTCTTTATTTATGACCCACAAAAAAAATAGTAAGTTCAAAATAGCAAACATTTTTATGTAAATGATTGAACTGCCACAGAAGGTAATACAAGATTTGTCTAATAAGTATCAGGAAATCTTTTGAAAAAATAATTCTTCAAAGTACAGCCCTTTAGCATTGGCACACTTTTGCCAAGAGCTTTTCCACAACTCAAAGGCTCCCTGGTATGCAGATTCTGGAAGGTCCTGAAAGGTACACGTGCAAGCTTCTTTGACAGTGATTTATGTGAGGGAGGATTTCACTTTTGGGAATAGGAAAGAGTCTGCTAGGGCCAAGTGGAGACTTCAAGGGCATTGGAGTATCGACGGGATGCCATTGCAGAAAATCACTGCCACCAGGCAGTCAACTTCGCTCTTGGTCATCCCTCAAATCCTTCAGGACGAGTTTAGCACAGATCTTTTGCATCATCAAATTTTCAGTGATAATAGTGTGCACTGCCATCTTACCAATGCCAATACAGTCTGCGATCATGTACACACTTAACTGACCGTTTGAATTCTGCAACTCACGCACATGTTGCACGAGGTCGTTGGGTCTTGATACAAACAGCCATCCAGCATGGGGCTTGTCCTCCAGACCTCCTTGGCCATCTCAGTGCGAGAGCACTATGACTTACAGTCTCATCAGGAATAATGTGTTCCCAATACTTTTCATCCATACCATGTACAATGCTATAGGAAAATATTCACTGTATTCCAAATACTATTGTGCCACAGTTGAATTACCAATTACCGTTAATAATTAACCAATTATGATGAATCAACAATTATGACCAAGCATTTAATTTCATTCCTGTTATTATCTGCACATAAAATTCAGTATATAGTAACTATAAGTCAACTAAGTAAATGTATAATAACTATAATGTATAGTTTCTTGAAATTATCACTATAATACAGTGGAACCTCGCTCAATAAGGACTCTGCATAAGGAGTAATTCGTATGATGTTCAAATATTTTTACCGAATAATGACTTGCTTTTCACATAATGAGTCATGAGGAGAGAGGAATTCCCCGAATGATCAAGTGCCTGGTGCTTCACTTTGCATTTAATACTTGTTCTGCTAGAATCTTAGTGTCACTAGTGATCACACATTTTTCTAAACTTGCGTTCAGACATATTATTTAATTAATTGTGCATAGTTTTAAAAATGTCCCCGCAGAAAAAGCTGCAATAAGATGGCCTTTAGAGAATAAACAACAGTCGAAAGAACAGTAAAGTCATTGAAAAGCTATAATAAGTGTGAGTATGGCTAATCTTGCATGCACCTACAATCTGTGTACATAAACTAACTGCACTATCATCATGTACATCGACAAATTTAGGCAGATAGATGCCTCATAGGTAGTGGTAGGAATATCTACACAATGGTTATGTATTCTCAATGCTGTTGAAAGATTGCTTCTCAAATGGATAAATGAAAAGCAATTACAATTCGGCATTATTAACAAGAAGATCATTTGTGAGAAGGCAAAAGTGATATACACCAACCTCCTTAAGAAGATGCCACGATCATCAACAGTCGAAGAAGTATTTAAGGGAAACTGTGTGGTTCTCTAGAAGTTTAAGAAATGAACCAGCATCCACTGCATTAAAAGGCCTGGTGAAGAAGCAAGTTGCGACTCAAGGGCAGCAGAGAATTTCATCGGTGACTTCAAGATGTTTGTAGATTCTGTGGGTTACCTGCCACAGCAGATTTTTAATTATGACCAGACGGGTCCTTTTTTGGAAGAAGATGTCGAAGTGAACCTGTATATGTACACGTAACAGCAGAGGAAAATGCATTGCCTTGCCACAAGCCAAGGCTTGGCCATCTCACACTACTATTTTGTGCTAATGCAAGGGGCAATTTGAAGATTGAACCCCTGCTTGTTTACCATTCAGAAACTCCATGAGCCTTCAAGAGGAGTAGGCTAAATGTGATGTGGAGGTCATTGGAAACTGTTGAATCATAACATGCGTATGAAGAAGCATCGCCCTAAAAAGACAGTGGCTATGCATGCTAGATATTAATTGAATGATAATGTAGAGTGTGATTTTCACATAATTTCGACACATCAGCATAAACAAATGTCTCCAGGCAGCCTAGTAAAAAAGAATGAGGAATGTATTATAAAAAAGAAACTTATTATTTTTATTTTTTATTTTTATAAATCAAGTGTATGTTCCGGGTTGGTTTATTGAGCATTAGATGAAAAGATGAAATATGATCCATGGTCCTAAACCATGTATGTATAAGTTTCTTTGGATAAACTTTTGCATAATTTATTTTTTTCTGCATGAAATGCATTATTGTATTTTAATTTTATAATTTATGGAAAAAATTGTTTTACTAAATGAGGTTTTAGCTTTAAGAGAAAGATTACGGAATGAATTGTGCTAATTTTGCGAGGTTCCACTGTAGTTCTTTCATATTTGATTGTAAAAAACATCTGAATTTGTAATCTAGAGCTAAAGCTTACAAAATTTCTCAGTTAAGGATATTATATAGTCAAAATTGATAAAATAAATTTTCAAAAATAAATAAATGCATTTATACAATTTTCCGTGATTTTGGCTGCACAAAGTTGCAAATGCATTATAACTGGTTCACCTAACCATCCTCTTTGCATTAGGAAATTATCTTTTTTCAGTTAATCTCAGTGGCAGTAAGCCACACCTTTATGCTAATAAGTATGTATTTATTACCAAAATGTAGGATTTAAAATCCTACAACTGATATTTTGAGAATTATTCTGATGGCCATAAAATCAAAGAAGATCAGTTTCCTCCCTAGTGCATGCTACTTCCATCATATGCAAACAAAAATCTTGGCTTATATATTCAGTGTTATGTATGCATTGTAATCAACCTTAGTCTTTCTGGAAATGTATTTGCATTCAGTAGTCCTGCATTTAAGGTAGGTTTTGGATGGACACAGACTGAACACCGTTGTATTTTAAGCCTTGTCGAACAAGACAATACTTGATGAATAGAATGGTTTGAGGCATCACTTTGTGGAAGCGATTCATATAGGAAAAGATATGCTTAGTTATTCCACATATATTTTATTAAACACAATCTGGGTCTCAACTTACGAAGTCATCATCAGGTCTGATGATAATAAGACCAGGACCTAATGATGACTTTGTAAGTTGAAACCTAGGTTATGTTTGATAAAATATATGTGGAATAACTAAGTATTTCTTTTCCGAAGACAGTACTTGGTACCCTACCCAACAATGTAAACTTCCTCAATTTCTCATGCTTTCTACCCTCCTATATTTTTTCCAATCATCATCCCTTTTCGTTTCTTTCCTCTACTGCTCTTGCCTCAAGTTTCTCCCCCTATCACAGTCTTTGACATTCCAGCTCCAATAAAAATGTTCTGGGTCCACCTTTCCTGCCTCCTTTAGATTTCTCCTTACAATCTTCATGCGTCCCCACCTTGTCTAAAATTTCATTTTTTGTTTTCCTTATCATCCATTTTACCTTTTCCATCCTCCTCCATTCTTACACATTGAAAGCCTCCAATATGTGCTCCTCCTCTTTCTTTGGTGACCAAATTATAATGCTGAACAATATGACGTTTTATGACAAAGTTAGGAAATTTCAAAGACCAAATTTTGAGTAAAGTATATGAGGTAATTTATCTATTACTCCATTATTGCTCATTGAAAAATTAGTTGTCAAAGCATGAGCATTGTCCGGTATGAATCAAAACTTTTAACGCTTTCGCATATTTTAACATCTGCATTGCTGTTTCAGATAAATGAAGAAGCTGCTGATGTTATAGCTAACAAAGCCATTGAGATGTGGCAACAACATGGTAGTGCGTTGACACCTGGAGTAGGCCATGATTCGATGAAAAGCCACGCTTTGTTGCATCGTTCTAAAAATGCGTACACACCAATATAATGTAAAAGACTCTCCAAAAATGTCCATACCCATCTATATGGCCAAAGGAATTCTAAAAATGCATACACTCCAATATAAGTTAGGACAGTTCTAAAAAAACTTCATGTGCTTCAAAATGGCCGAAAAAATTCGAAAAATGCAGATACACATTTATAACTTAAGATGTCCAAAAAGACCATGCACATTTACCATAGTCCCCAAGATTGACAATTTTGGGGTTCCATAAAATTAAAACACATTAATTTTATTACTGTATACAATCCAAAATGTTGGTACCTTGATTTTTCTGTTTTTGTTCATAGTGCTCATGGTATTTGACACACCAATATAACTTGAGTCAGTGTCCAAAAGGTTGCTGTACTTTTGCAAGTTCGTAGTCTCAAAGATTGACAATTTAGGACTACCATAAAATTACAATATGTTCATTTTATTACTATATAAAAACCAAACTGCTGGTACCTTATTTTTTCTGTTTTTGTTTGTACTGCTAATGTTATTTGACACCAATATAAATTTAGACATTGTCCAGATTTTGTATTATGTTACATGTTGTACAAGTTACAAGTGCCCAATATTGACAAATTCTGAATCACTTAAATGTTAATATGTTAGTTTTATTACCTTATAAAATCCAAGGTGCTAGGGTATATAATTTTCTGTTATTATTTATACTGTTAATGGTGTTAAACTGACAAATATAAATTTTTTCACTGTCCAGGAATTGTGTTACGTTTACAAGTTACAAGTGCCCAATATTGACAAATTCTGAATCGCTCAATTGTTAATATTTAATTTTTATTACTTAGTAAAATCCTAGATGCTAGAGTATATATTTTTCAGTTATTTTTAGGCTGATATTGATATTCAGCACACCAATATGATTTAAATCAGTGCCCGAAATATGATGTAATTTTAAAAGTTCATAGTCCCCAGATTGACATTATCGTATTTCTCTAAAATTATAAGTTATTCATGTTATTTCTATTATAAAACCCAATATTCTCATTCATAGTCCCCAAAATTGAATATTCCTGAATGTACCTTAAATGTTAATATGTTCATTTAATGTTTTATATAATCAAATATTTTGGTAGATTTATTTTTCTAATTTTATTGGTGCCAATAATCAAATTCAATGTACCAATATGACAAATTAATGCCCAAAAATTGTATCAATCTTTCTAGCACATAGTTCCCAAAGTTGACAAATTTGAAGTTCCTTGAATGTTTATGTATTCGCATTAATGCTTTAAAAAAACCCAAACTAATTTGTCAGTAAATGCATTTTCTGGTTTTGTTTTTTACTGCTAATGGTGTTCATTACTTCAATATAAACTTATTGTGCAGAAATTGTATTACTTTTACAAGTTACAATTTCCGGAAAGATTGGTAATTTCCAAGTCCCTTACTTGTTAATATATTTGCTTTAATCCATGATGTTAGTATATGTGTGATTCTGTTTTTGTTTGTTCTCCTGATGGTGTTGAACCCACCAATAAAAATTTTGTCTTTGTTGAGAAATTGTGTTACTGTTAGAAGTTACCAACATTGACAAATTCTTGATCCCTTGAATGCTAATATGTTCGTTTTATTACTTTATAAAATCCTAGATGCTAGTATATATATATTTTTCAGTTATTTTTAGGCTGAGATTGATATTCAGCACACCAATATGATTTAAATCAGTGCCCGAAATATGATGTAATTTTAAAAGTTCATAGTCCTCAGATTGACATTTTCTTAGGTCTATATTTATACAATTTATACAATGTTGAATGTTTATTTTTATGTCACATGTGGGTCTGCTGGGAAACTTTATATGCATTGGACTAATGGGGATGCTCCCACTCTGCTGATTCATACTTCAAACTCAGTCTACAGGCATTCAACCTTAAGTAGAATGAGAGTGTTGTAAATGCATAGAAAATTGTTGCCCTTTATACAAATCTCGATAATATCCAAATAATAACAGAAACTAAGCGTCGAAAAAAAAGTAAAAATGATAATAGCCTCATGGGCTCTTAAGAGAGAAGATTGTCATACAATATATATATACACACACATGATATGCACTATTGGGAGTCATATGTAGAATGAGTTGATGATCAATGAAAGTTGTGTTGAAATTGTTACAATTATTTATTCCTGAAAATATTAATTATGATTTTGACAAGGTTCCATTTGCATTATGTAGGAGGCAAAATAAGTTTTTGTATGTTTAATGATTAAGCATAATAAGGTTCCTTTGTCCCAATTTGGCTGAAGGGGTCAGTGTTTCATTAAAAGGATATTGCTGTTATAGGGAATGTAATTTGCCCCATTCTAAAGAAGTGAGAAGATTATACAAGAAAGAAACCATGAAGCAAGATTTTAGCTGATGTTGAAATAATGACAAAATACTGCATTTCCCAGCCCAGAAGAGGCACTGTTATTTTTCTGGGTAGAATTTACAAAAAATAAATGGATCAGAAAGAAAAGATCCAAGTATATTGATTTCAACACTAAATATGAAGGAAATTGAGTTGTTACATTAAAAAGTTAGCAGCTGCACGTATACTATTCATCAATGAATTCCAGAAATTCGACATCACTGGGCCAAAACAGCTTTAAGCTGCATATTCTTCCATGTTCTGAAGTGTATTTCACTACTTCCAAGTTTAAATGCATTATTGTATGACAATCTTCTCTCTTAAGAGCCCATGAGGCTATTATCATTTTTACTTTTTTTTCAATGCTTAGTTTCTGTTATTATTTGGATATTATCGAGATTTGTATAAAGGGCAACAATTTTCTATGCATTTACAACACTCTCATTCTACTTAAGGTTGAATGCCCGTAGACTGAGTTTGAAGTATGAATCAGCAGAGTGGGAGCATCCCCATTAGTCCAATGCATATTAAGTTTCCCAGCAGACCCACATGTGACATGAAAATAAACATTCAACATTGTATAAATTTACATTTATTTGTGATTTTTTTAGGAAGATCTTTAGATGAATTATAAAAATTCAGTTTGCCACTGACTCAATATAGTGATATTATCAAAATTTGTAATCAAGGCAACCATTTTTATTCCTGATACAGGAAAAATATACTTCATAATAAGTATTTTAATTGGCAAATTGGCTTGTGCTTAAAGGCTGAAGTTACCTTTGTACCTCTGGGCCATATGATGCGGGTTGATTTGAGAGCATATTTCCGAGCAAATATATTGGGTCTAATGGGCTGGGAAATATGGATAATCAAAAAAGAATTCCCTTTCAATGTTTGCTCTGGAAGCATTGAAGCTGGTCTGGTTTGGTGGAATTCATGCCCATATACATTGTTTCATATTTCATACATAATGCTCTTGGCTAAAAGAATCTTCCAAAACTTATGATATAATTAGATTTATTTTTATGAAGAGATGTAATGGTGTTATGATTTTACTCTCCAAACATCAAATTGTGGAAAATTTCAAAATTCTATTATTTCAAACTGAGATACTTGGTAACTTTGTATAATGTGCACCTATTGTTGTAATGCTGTGAGATCTAAACTTGTGTCAAATAATAGAATTGCTGAAATAAGCATTTGCTTGTGACTGAATGAAAGCTGTGTTAAAGGGGTGTAACATATAATACAAGTTTCATTGTACTTGCCTTTATCTTTAAGATAAGAAGCTGATATAATTGTGGAAATTTCTGTCTGGCAACATTTGGAACCAGTCAATTTTTCCTTTAATTTATGAATTAATTCATTCTTAATGGCATTAATAAACATTTTGGTTTGTTTATTGATGCATTTTGTTTTTTATGAAACCTTTGATTCATACATTACTGAAATTTATTATTCCATTGATAACAAATTTGATGGTTAATGTGTTACCGGGGTCGAGATGGTGCAGTGACTAACGTACAGGCTTCCCTCAAAGAGAGCCTGGGTTCAAATCCTGGGGACAGCTATTTTTCAGTGGAATCCCAATCCCTATTTGAGGTGCTTTGTAGGAAGCACTTTGAGTGAGTGTCGGATGGGAGGTTAAATTGCGGACCCCTTGGCGCCTTTCAACAAGAGTAGGCTAATGTCGATGCTGGGTTTCTCTCCACACTTCCTTTCCCAACCATCCCTAATGGCGCAAATGACCTTAGCTGTTGGTCGCATCATATAAAAACTACTGCTACTAATGTGTCACCTTTATACTTATTGAACTACAGATGGCATGTATACTAGAACACATTGTAAATTGATGTTGTGTCTATACTGATGTGAATGTGGCCTCTCACATAAGTACTTATATATTTTTGTAAAATGCATATGTAACTTCATCAAGATGTAACGCCATTACTACTGTAGTGAACAGTGTTCCTCATCATTTTGGAGCACAAATGTAATGAATGAAAACCAACTAAATCAATGCTCAACACAATCCTTCATCAACTGTAATAATGATGTTTTAAGGGGAGACACTGCATTGTTTGATGTGGTTCGTGATGAAGAAAATTATAAAATGAAGATACTTCTCTCTAATTTACAGTTAATGCCATATATTATCTGTTTGTTTATCCTTTGTAACATATTACAAATCATCATCCACAAATGATACCAGACTAAACTATATGCCTGTAAACTTTCTTGCTATGTTTCTTAAGATACTTCTCTGTAATTGACAGTTAATGTCATGTATTAGCTGTTTGTTTATCGTTTATAGCAGATTACAATGCATCATCCGCAAATGATACCAGACTGTACTATATGCTTGTAAACTTTCAAATTATACTGATGTGATCTTCTTAAATTTTCAGAAAGGTTTCACTTAAGTTGCATATGCGATTTTATTATGCTATTTTCAAGGGTGTGGAATAAATAATATTTCTCTCAAAAACAATAAAAATGTAGTCATTGACTATATGAGAAGTACTATTTTTAATGGTTAACCTTAATTAAGCATAATAGAGATTTAACTTTACCTGTAGACTGCACCTTTAGTACCATAGATCAATTCAAACACCAAAATGGACCGAGTTCATAAGCTTTGTAATAACACACATAGATCAACATGAAGATTGATATGATAGGTGAGGGAAGAGCTCCATGTACTCAGCCCAGTGGCATTTGAATTTAAAGCATAGGATAGGAGGGGCAAATCCTTTCCCTGTGCTTCCTATGGTTTCCCAGGAAGATCTGGTACCCAAAAAATCACAGCTTGGATGAAACTGAGGGTAGCTGTAGGCATTCCCAGGAATCAAACCTGATTTGTATGGTCTGTATTACAGTGCTCTACTTGATAGACTACTGGGTACAAATTGATGTATACAAATATTTTGTGCCTCTTCCATTAATGGTCCAACCCTGGAAATTTTGGCATAAAAAAGAACCAAGTACAAGGAAAAATGATATGAAAGCAGATTCTGTAGAACGGGATTTATGAGAGCAAATTTCCCCAGATTCCCTGCCAGAGCCCTCCACTGGGTTCCCTTAATGCAAAATTCAAAAAACTGTCAAAAAATTAGTTAAACCCTGATTTGAAATTAATGTTTCCAGTGAAAGCCTATCATGGTAGAATGAAGCCTTGCTAGCAGAACAAAAATTTAACTTTGTTAACCTGCATTATGATTCCACCAAAATTGAATTGATTGTATGATACAAATATCACTGAAAATGAAAACATTAGGTTACCACTTTCACAAGAATGTCAGTTAAGATGGTTGACGCAGGGTGTATACAGGATCTGAGTTCACTGGTTGGAACAGTTGCCCACGATTAAGAGCCACTAAGATCTTAGTGGGATGGGGAAAAACTGCCATTGGGCCCCAAAAAATCTTTTTTTAAGGAATTGCTTGGCCAAATGTTTTTCCAGGAAAAATTCTTGCAAATTTTGTTTAAAAATTGAAATATACTGATAACAAAGAAGCCATATATGAAATCACCCTCCCCAAGGCCGGGCTACAGCTTTGACGTGATGGATGGACCTTGTGTATTTTGATGACCCTTAGAGCTGTGTTGGTGGGAGCAATAGTATTTGCTCTTTGGAGGATCACCCATGCCAGATAAGTTGAAGCGTAGGTGCCAGATGGAAGGTAGTCCATTCAGCATCCCAGCAAAGGTGTCTGAACACATTGAGTGATGATGTCATGTTAAGAACACTATTGAGGAAGGCAACAGGAAACAACTCTATTATAATCCCATGAACTGATGATGGGCAGGATTATTAGAATGAGTCCTGGCAACTACAGTACTCAGCCATGTATTGTGCCTGGCAGGGTAGAAGCAAGGCTTCCACAGTCGTGATCTTATGAAATCCATGCAAAGCAACAGTAGTAGTGCCAAACACCCAGAAAATGACCAAATTAATTAGAACAGGGACTTGGAATGTTAGAATGGTGTTAAGTCCTGGAAAAATATTAAGTGAGAGATTGGGAGGAGAAATATTAATATTTTAGGGCTGTGTGAGGTGGGGTGGAAGAATAGAGGGGATAATTGGAGTGATAGTTATGGTCTTATAGAGTAATAAATGGTGAAAGGGAAGAGCATCAACAAGGGGTGACAATAATATCAAAAAAAAAGGCCGGAAGAAGCATAGAGCAAGTGGCTCATAGAATGTTATAATTAGAAGTGAAAGAAAGCTGAACCAATAAAACCTGGTCATTGTTCAGTTCTACATGCCACCAGGCAATAATAAGGAGGAAGAAGTCGATAGGGTATGCAATAAGAGAATATAATTGCAGATGCTCCTGAAGGTGAATATCAGATAGCTATGGGGGATTGGAACACAACAGTAAGTAAAGGAAGAGATGGTTGTGGGGTAGGGGACTATGGCTTAAGGACAAGAAATGACCCCAGGGAGAAAGCAGTAGAGTTCTGCAGATTTAGGGTTTAATCAAAATGAACTCAAGTTTAGACAAATGAAAGGTGTAGGTATACATGAAAAATGCACAGGGATTCAGGGAGATATGACATAAGTAATATTGTGATTATACACAATATTAGGATCAAGGTGATTAATTCAGAGTTTCCTGGCCACGGATGCAAACTCAACCATAATGAAGTGTCATGTCTCATTCAAAAAGATAAAACAGGAAGACAGGTTAGGAAATGGAATTTGAAAACATTAGCAGGAAGGAGTATCAGCAGCTGTAGAGAAAATCATGAGTGAGGGAAAGGAGTTAAATGCTATCGAGGAAAAATGGGAATGTATCAAAAAAGAATTATCCAAAGCCACAAACTATAGGAACTGTTAATAGGAAAAGAACGAGGAAACCTTGGATTACAGATGAGATGACTGGAAAGATAAATGAGAGAAGAAAATGGAAGAATGTAAATACAGAGGTAGAAGGAACTGCAAAGAGTTAAATAATAAATTGAGATGGTAACAAATAGAACAAAAGAAGCATGGTGAAAGAATATGATAGTCTAAAATAACTGTTTCTGCTCCCAATTAGTTGAAAAATTGCATCAGAAAAATAGCTGTCACATCCATTTTCTAATCCATCCCAAGAAAAAGATATCGAAATGGAAAAGAATTCTTTCTGGGGAATTTATCTCGTAAGGTGACCAGAACCATTCCAGGGAACAGAATAAAACCAGCCTTCTATAATAAAGGCAACTTAGGGAACCTTTCATCAAATAGCAAGGGCTGAAGTCCCATCATGGAAAAGAGTGTATAAATTTCATTGTGAGTGCTCTGCTATTTACTTTGGACAAACCGGGAGGAAATTCCGTGAACATGTGAAAGAACATTACGCCTGTTTCAAAAGCAGAAATCCTTTCCATTTGGCCAAGCACCTACTGGGCAATAACTACACTAGTGAGTTTGTTCCTGAGATTTTACATTTTGAGAAGAAAGGTTTAAGATAAGATGGCTTGGAATGTTTGGAAAGGTCCAAGAACAGTCATTATAAGGGTATAGGGGTTAATGACCTGATTCATTACTCCTTCTCCCCCTCCTGGACCTCCCTCTGTTCCACAGTCCCTCCCCCCCTGATGCTATACCCAACCGCCCTCTCCCCCTCCTGCCCCTACGCACACACCAGTTTCTTTTCTCTTTCCCCTCCTCCAACTTTACCAGCACCTCCCTCCTCCTCTTCTCTGTCTAGTATATAAAGTTCTGTGTCCTCTCTACTTCACCTGATGATGACTTTGAACGTAGAAACCTAGGTCATGAATAATAAAATATATGTGGAAGAACAAAGTATTTTCTATTCTGATCAAAAGAAAAATATTGGAAACAATCAAAGAAGTCTAGATTAATTTTATTTAAGCTAGGGAAGACTCAAAGAGGAATGGAAGGAATATATAGAGGAACTAGATGGTAAAGACAATGAGAGCAAGCATAGGCATAGAAAGAGTGTGCTAGATGATTTGGGTGAGAAGAGCATAGAACCAGGCTTACTTCATGTCAAAATAGAAAGGGTGTTAAGAGAATTGAAATCAAATAAGGCTGTGATGGTAGGCAACATTCCTGTGGAATTACTTTGAGGTTAAATAAGACAAAGAGCGGTATTAGGCAATGAATCTTTCTCAAGGAAGAGGAAATTGATGACAGGGACATTAAGTTAGGATTTTAAGAAAATGCTCATTAAGAATTTGATATGGAGCACAGTTTTATGCAGTGTGGAAACATGGTCATTGAAACAGGAAGATTGGGATGTGGTTGAGGCTTTTGAAATTTGAGTATAGAAAAGGATGGAAAAGGTTAAGTGTAGAGAGAGGGAAATGAACAAGGAAGTCCTAGGTATGATTGGGGAGGATAGAGGATTTGCGGAAAAAAGCCAAAGGATGTGTTAAGATGGATGCAGTATTTGATAGGCAATTGAATGTTGAAATCTGTGTTAGAAAGAAGATAATTAGGAAAATGAGGAAGGGATACAAATAGGATAGGCATGTTGGATGAAATAAATGGCGGAAAGAATTTTGCAGGATTTACGAGGTACTTCTTGTAGTGTCAGGTGTCGCATTGTATTTTGTCAGGTGAGCCAAGTAAATGTATTGTTATACCATTGTATAGGCTGTGTTTCAATCCAAAATTTACCTTACCGGGTAGAATACCATTAAATAAATAAAAATTTGGAATTGCATGTTCCAGCCTACATATGTTGAGATTGACTGATGATAAAAATATTTATTCTCTTTTTCTTCTGTACTTGACCATTTTTAGCTAATTTGAGCTATTTGTTAGTTTGATCAGTCTTGAAAATTACCTATATATCTCATCTCCATCTCTAGCCCAATTTTTCATCATCGCAAGTATACTTTGAGAGAATAGTTAATGAGGCATTGAGCTAGTACATATGCATTAGTTCTCATAAATATGCAGAAGTGAGATGCTGATCTGGGCTCTACATTCTTAAAGTTAAAGAGATTTTAGGTATCTATTCTACCAAATGTTTTACCATGGAGCTTAGTTTTAGTTTTATATGCTTCGTAAATATGATATTTGAAGAAGTATGTGAACGGTGTGTTTTAGATGTCACAATTGAAAGTTTTAAAGCTCTGAGCTTCACAATGGAATAAATTAAGGGAAAAAATGTGGAGAAAATAGAACGTACGGAGAGCTAGAAAATATACGAAATAAAGGTAGGACAAGGAAGGAAGTTGGTGGGGGAAATTCCACAATGGTGGTGAAGGTGGATAAAGTATCAATTTTAGTGGGACCTTTAAGACTTATGGAAAACGAGAGAAAATATTGGCTGGTTTGGATTCAATTTATTGAAGACTATGAAAAGCTGTACAATTGAATCATTTAGAAAAAAAATTTTACTGTCCATAAAGACGAAATGTCATTATATTTTAATAGTATATGTAATAGGTACCGCAAAAAATGTGTATTGGTATTAGGGGCCTACCATTACCGCGTATACTGTGAATATCATCGATCATGCCACCCCCAGTTATGAGCCACGTGGAGGAGAGAACCGTCCGGAAAATTTTGGACGAACGGACTATTTATGGTTGTTCCCAAGAGTTCTGTATTTGCAAGGAAGAATTGATTGAACGTTCTGGATTGCCCAGGGTATAGCCCCAAGACTGAATGTCAGGCGTGACCCGCCCACACTTGCGAAAGATGCGGGGGGTGGGGAAACCTCGAAACGGTCAAGGTTTTGATCATCTTCCGCCGGGCATATTCCTCCTCCACTCTCTGAATACGAGCGCCACCCATTCCCCCATGTCCCCCTCCCTACTAACAGGTGTTCGATATGGTTTGTCTTGATGGAAGAGAAGGGCTGGGGACTCAACGGGGAGGTTGGGGAACGGGTGGGACCCATAACAAGGGGATGTATCGGCAGCGGGGCCTCATGCGCAGGTGGTCCGCATTCGATTCCCAACGTCGGCGTGAGGTTCCCAACCTCCCCCCTGCGCCCAATCGGAGTGGTACCTTCAGAAGAGAGCTTGGGGTGGGCTGCTCGATGAGCGATCCTTGCCAACGAGTGGGTGGGGGAATCAACCGTTTGCACATTTCGTCGAGAATGTTCCCTATGCCCCTGGGCCCCTTCACTGCCCCTCATCTCCCCTCCAGCCTCCCATTCCTACCCCGCACTCCCGCTACCCCCTCGCGCCCCAATTACTACCCAGCTGACCTCTCAGGGGTTCGAGAATGGCCTCGGCAGTCGAATCCTTCCCCAGGAATGGTTAATTTGTGGGGGCACAATTCTTTATTTTCGGTTCATTGTTCACGGTCCTCCAATCCGGCTCATAAAACGACAGAAATAACTCCCCTGACAGCGTATGCTGTCTCACCCCTCTAGAATCTGTAGTTACGAGCGCCCAAGAGATCGATAGCTAGGTGCGCTTCAATTCTTCGAAAATTGCGTCAGCGCACAATTCCGCACGGGGAAGTGAAAATACCCTCTCGGGGAAACTGCCGGGAGGCGACGTAGAGACGCATATTTTATGGAAAATTCCGGAGCGTTTGAAAACGCGTGGGCTGTTGCTCGAGGGTAAACGCGTCGTCCTTAGTCCTCCAAAAGCATTGGGGGATGTGATGATGTTAAATGGGGGAGTCAAACGATTAAGAGATAGGCCATGGATGCTCCCAGGCAATTATTACGTATTATTGTGACCTTAAGGAGCCTTCTCATTATTTGCGGGCAGGCAATTTATATCCCCGTCTTTCACCCTTCACACCTCCCAAAAAACTTCATGTAGTTTTAAATGTTTATTCTTCATCAACCCCCTTCCTCGCTTGCCTCACATTCTCCCTTCCATCACAGCTTTCAGCATTCCCCGACCGCTTCGTTTCTCCTTCGTCCAACTATGCTGCCTGCTTAGAATTCTCAGCATTAGTTTCTCTCTTTCCTCACATAATCTAACGCCTAACTTGTCCTTCTCTCTCTGTTGAGTTTACTTTCACTGTTTCTTTCTCGCGAAATTTACCAATTCGCCCTCATCATTTTTGCCCCTAAGACAAGGTTTCGGAACCATTCAGAGTTTCGTATAATGTTTTCGAATTCCATCCTAAATAGTATGTTATTCCCGCATTTAATTCATCAACACCGTCATTAATTCAAGCGTGGCGTGGTAGCCTAGTGGGTGGGGAGTCCGTTTGGCATTGCCCATGTACGATTCGCGGCTAATGGCGAAACTCCATATTCGTCCAAACCGTGTGATTTTACGGGTGTCATTTCCCTGGGAAAAACTACAGGTGTCACGTGGATAGGAACCGAGCCTTTCCCTTCCCCTCACCTCTGATGTGTAGGCTTCAAACGCCTGGGGGCTAAATAAGAGGAATGCAAACCTGTGGAACATTAGGTCGAGTACTAAGTTTCATTTCGTCATTAATATCCCTCCCTTGATTATCCTTCTTTTTTAGTACAAATCCTCCCCAAATGAAGATCTAAAACGTGATACTTTGGTTAGGAACACCATGATATGCAGACGTGGATGAATTTCGTGTGGGATGTCATCGTCGTTACGATACTCTGTGTGAGCAGGATTCGTGCAGGGACCTGTGAATTTACTTGTGCGTTTGAGAAAAGCAGCCCGGGTCGAGGCGCGTTTCCTCTCTTCGGCATTCGCTTCGGCTTGCCCCGCTCGGCTTGATAGTAATTGCGACAGATTAGGGAGGAAAAGTGATGGTGCTAAATGAGAGATAAACTGTCACCGGATGGGGTGGGGAGCAGAGGCTTCACACCGGAAAGAGGTGGTCTGGGATCCATTCTTTAAGAAAGGGGCGAGAGTCAGCGAGATAGATAGAAAAAGTGTTTGTGAAAATTTGCACTGTGTTGTCTAGAAGGTTCACTAGTGGGGTAATTCCATGGCTATATTAGGACTCGATCAGACATTAGAATTGCGGAACCACTCCTTCAATATTATTTATGAGAATATTGGCCGATATATCAGCCAAAAATGTTTTATTTTAAGGTTAAAATAAGTTGAAAATAATTAGCTCATAATGCCATTGATCGATAATGTAGATAAATGCCATGTCTCTCGCACCGTGGATGGTGTGCAATTATTTAGCATTTTGCCGAAATATAAAAGGGATGATGAGCGCTATCGATAGTTGTCAACACGATCCGTTTTGAAAAAGCAGAAAAAATATTATTCTTTGGCTACGCTCTTATTTTAGGCCGTGTACGTAGCATTTAGAGGCACGATTGCCAATTCGTTAAGTTATTTTGCTTTCTCGCTAACTACTGGTGCGTTTACCGATAGTCAGCGAGCGGATTAAAACAATCGTCGGTGCAACTACAAGGCCAAACAAGGCGTTATCCAGGATCCAACCTGAGACTTCGATATATGATCACATGGTACCTTTTTGGAGTGGATGGTATACTGTTTATTTTATGTTCATATTTTGTTTCTCCAAAGAATTCGATGGACCGCTATTGTTTCAATAAATATAAGAATATTTCAATTAAGCATATGGATTATCATTAATGTCTGTGTAGATGAAATAGGATGCATATTTTTATGAATTGACCGATTGAGTAGTAATGGGGTTTAATAGGAATTTAACAATCACCTAATTCTGGGGAGAAGGTAATTGCAATATATTCTGATCGCGGTATAAGATACTATACCCTTCCGAAAAATCGTAGAAAAAATGTCGTTGCTGAAACAGGCCATATTGTTTATTTTGAATCCTATATTGTTGTCGCTGTTGGAATGGACATATAACTGGGAGCAACAACAAACGAGTAAAACGAAAAGTTTTATTGATGGAGAAAGAGCTCTTATTCCATAAATGAAACAAAGAAACAGAATTTTTCGGAAGTGTATAGTATCCCCTCCTACGTATACCCTTTCAATCGATGACATACGTGCAAAAAACTAAGTAATAATTTAACTTTGGAGAACCCCTATTATGGTGGGATAAATTTTTGATGCATATTTTTTTTCGAATTATATTCCTATTATTTTATTTGAAGATAAAATTTACTACGTTCTCATGTCCAGAAATGGCCCTGAAGGTTCGCTGTAGTGGTCCAATGCTAGCAAGTGTGGTTTCCGGGAAATTTTCGCGGTCACCAAACTTCGGCACCAATTCTCAATCCCCTATCGGTGCTTGCACTATGTCATCTTAAAAAGAATAAAGAAAGGCATATATTCTTCTTTCTTTCAGAGACTCGTTTCCCAACACCATAGGTTAGTCTACAAGTCGTAATTTGTATATGCCTGAAACCCAATCTGATAACAGTTTATCCGTACAAAATTCATCAAACATTTTTTCACAGGACATGAATCAGGATAGATAATTTTACATTAACGGATGTTTGAAAAGGAATGTAAACCGGCTTTCAGTTCTTGAAGTTATGATGCTGAGGCTTCCAACTACAATAATTTCATTTGCATGATGATGGATTTTATTCTCCGAATAGGAATGTCAAGAGATATGCAAGTTGGCGCCCCGGCGATTTCTCTTGTTCACTCTTGCAGTTTTTCCTTGAAAAGCATAGTTCTGAAAGTTCAGTCTTCTAATTAATCTTCCGTTTGTATTTAGGGTTGCCAGTACTTGAGGATAGAGCGAGAAACTTAAGAGTTGTGGTAGTGGTGTTTTTATTTTCCAGACGACAGACTATGATAAATGCACCGTCAATTTCATACAAGAAAATCCGAAACAGAAAAACACAACGTCAATGACCGAGACATGATTAGAAGCCATAAACGTTGAACAAGCCAGTGAGCGAGTTAACCACCATACCAATCAGGTCGGCTTGGCAGCTCCAAGAACTAAGCTATATTACGAACAGCTGTGATAAATGAGCAAATAGGTTCTTTATATCTTCCAGAAAATCTTTGGTATACTTAAAAAACACATCCTGTCTCTTCTATCTACAATCGATTAGAAATCGAAGAGGAATAATGTTATTACGGAAATTTTACGGAGTTGAAACCACGGAGAATGAGTTATAATATACGAGGGTAGGCTGAAAAGTAATGTACTCATGCTTGTAGAGCGTAAAAAAATAAATAGCAAGATCGGGAAAAAAGTACATTAAAGTATAACTCTTAATTTTAAAAATAATATATTTATTTTTCATCATAGTCACCGTTAAGGCTAACACATTTCTCCCAACGTGTAGCAAGTTTATTCATTCCGTCACTGAAAAACTCTTCCGACTTTTCTCGAATCCAGCACTTAACAGCTGCCTTCACCTCATCGTCCGAGGTGTAATGATTACCTTTGAGGTGCCTCTTGAGTTGAGGAAAAAAATCGGGAGAATAAGGCGGGAGTGGAATCGGTTCAAATTTCAGGTTTAGCAGAGCGTCTCCAGTTGCGCGCGAAGTGTGTGGACGAGCGTTGTCATGTTGCAAGATTATTGGCGCCAGGCTGCCTTTTACACAACAAACTCAATCTCGGAGGTGTTTTTGAGTCTGTATGTACTGAAATGAATTTACCGCTGCCCCTCGTTCCAGAAAATCGGTCACATGAACTCGGCGAGCATCCCAAAACACAGAAAAAAGAAGTTTTTTTTGCGGATGGTAGTCTTTTGAACTTTTCCGCCTGAGCAGAAGACAAAAGTTTACTGCCCATCGATTTACAGTAGACCTACCGACAGCATCGCCACCATAAACAGCCTTTAAACGACGATGAATCTCAGTAGGAGAAACTTTTTCAGCAGTTCAAAATTCGATAACAGCACGCTGTTTAACTCGCGTGGACATAGTACTAGAACACGTCTCCATACTTCCGCTTCTCGAAATACACTGGATGAATGACACGACCTCAAATCTGCGCATGCATGTTGAGGGGGAATCTTACTTCCACATGCCACCAGGAGTGATTCTGAAAGTTATTTGGTTTGTGAGCTACAAGCATATGTGCATTAGGTTTCAGCCTACCCTCGTACTTTAACCAACAACTAATACATTATTAGTTGCTAGTTAAAAAATAATTCACTCGCCCAAGGCTGTTTTTAAATATTCTTCCAGCGTTATTTAAGTATGCGCTACCCTCAGACTATCCTTAAGGACATGAGGCGTTGCTTCCAATTTGGGAAGTACTTCTTTATGAATATATCAGAAGCGTATGGCCCTATAAAAATTTTTCGCTTCAAGTCCGATTTCCCTATTCTATCCAGTACAATCAATCACCGTCTGTCAATCAGGCTTAGTCATTTTACGTGTTTATATCATGTGGCTCAGTCAAACGTAATTGATTTCTCAAATATGTGTAGATTTCAAAATCTCACATGATGTTTTTCTTCTCGTATTACTTGATTGTTATATGATAGTTTTTTTTGTAATGGGATGTTTTGAGAAACGATGATTATCGGTATAGCTAATCCTGGAAAATATTAGCATGGTCAAGCGCCACCTTTCCACTTTCCTGTAAGGAAAGCTATTAAAAACATTATTTTAAACACTCAGTCGCGCGTGCTGTGCAGAAAAATAGATAAATCCGCAGCTTCTTGATACTAGTTACATCGTTAGAAAAACGAGCTAATTTTATGTAAAAATGTTGGGCCAAATAATTTTTTCTGCATGGGTAATTTGAGGAAGCATGAGTGTGACGAAATAAAGTGGATCAAAATTTTTTTCTCTTTCTGTATAAGTGGCATGCTTATCCATAATAATCGGAAATTTTACAAAAAACGATAGTATATTTGCTTATGTTAACGTTTTTGGCCCAGGAAGTAGCTACAGCCAGCACCTGATTAACTGTACCAAGCTTTTATTTCAAAATTCCCCATTTATTTACGCAGTTGCTCATTTAAATTGATCCCTTTAATTCCTTTAGCTTTGCACAAATTTTAGCCTCGGATACCAGTAAACCAAGAAACATCATCAGATTGTAGAAATAATGGATTTATGTGAGGCAACAAGAAGTAAACAATCATTTTTGTTGTAAAATAATAGCCTTAGTAATTCATTTTTATGGTTCAAAGAACACGTAATTACAATTCAATCAAGAACACGTAATTGCAATGTCGGTCACAGGACGAGTGAAGGCTATAGCCAAGGACGAGGAAAGACTACTTTCTACTGGTAAAGCCTCTTCTGCCCTCAACTGTTAGCCCATTTTAATATTTTCACAGCTTGACATTCAGGATACGAAAGAAATATTTAATGTTTCCGGGAGGTCATAAAATTTAAGGGCTGTGTTTTTTAATATGATGGGAACACTTGGTTGGCGCGATATACACGCGCTCTTATATGGTTAATCATACGGTCAGCAAAAGTTTCAGTGAGGCAGGCCCAAAGTATTTTCGCTTTCTCCAGACTGGCGTTATCTCAACGAGACAGTAGGTAGGAATCACTACCTTAGGAGGTAGAATTCAATATGAAAATAAATGAGGCCAATGAAAAGCCGCTAATAGTGTAAATAGTGGTATCGAAATAGCTCTGCCGTCTACTTCCTGTGGAAAATGTCTGTCATTTTATCGGAACTTTATTCTATCCAATTGAAGAGCAGTATCCTTTTTTACTGGTTATCCTCATCTATGATGGACTGGTGTTCAATAAATTACGAGCCATGAAAAGTAGTTTAGATTTTATGGTGACGTCGTTAGAAGTTACGCGACTTATTTTATTGAATGTTAAATTCAAAAGTTTCTGAGAACTCAAGCGGAGGTTTCCCCAGTTTAGTTGAGATTTTGAAAATATTTTAATTGCTTAGACGATCGAAGAAGAAGGCGTATGTGGCATCCGAGTCGAAAAAGGGCCGCACGTGTACTTCTGTATCTAACCTTCTCATCCTTGCTTATCACCGTTGAAGGTCAGTGAAGGACGGTGTTTTTTTTGTCTATAGGTTTCATGATATTCCGTCAAGATAAATGCATCGTTTATTACTGCTTTTGAATGTCAATAGTTTCATCAATGGAAGTGTCATCTTGAAAGATTTTAATGGACTTTCTTTTAAGTTGCAACTGATTGAATGCGATGGACTCATGGTTATGTTTGATTTATCCCTTTGAAATCTCTATAGGTTTACAGCTGTGAATTAAAATCGGAATACATTAAATCTTTGAAGGGCTCAGTTGAGTGTCAATCTGATTGGACACTGGACGGTTAATTGTAGGATTTAAGTTTGTTTGAAGCCGTAAAAGAGTGTGAGCATTTGCTTAATCTCTGATTTCGGCCGGGTAGGTTCATTTACTGACTTACCTCTAGCGGGTCCGAGCACCGCTGCGAACATTTCTATTTGGATTTTAAAGAGCAAGTAATGCTGACAGGTTTCTACTGTTCCAAAATAGATGATGATATGAATCTGGATAGGAAATCATCGTGAATGATCATTTATCTCTGGTTCCGCTTCTATATGCACCAAGAGGGAAGGGAAAAATTTTCCCAGTCGGTCTTCACCGGAGAAACAAATTTTTTTTTGATAAAATGAAAATTTGAAGCAAGAACCCTTCTTCCCGGGGAAGAGGGTTCTTTTTTCAAATTTAGAAGCAACTATCCCTCAAAATGGATGGCGCTGAAGCGTCGTGCCTATACCCGGCCGTCGCCGTAGGGCGGATTGGGCTCCGAGTCGAGTGCCGCTTGACGCGGCGACGAGTAGGAGGGTCGCGGCAGGGTGCGCAGAAGGGTCTTTGCTCGAGCTTGCTTGGAGCCGCCGTCGGCGCAGAGCTTGGTGGTAGTAGCAAAGCACTCATACTTTTTTTCAACTTTTCATTTCATCAAAAAAAGTCGTTTCTCCGGAGGAGACCGACGGGCCAAATGTTCCCTTCCTTCGCGATTGAGTCGGGCGTTGGCCTTTCAAAACCTGCTTTAAATCAACCGGACGCCCGACTCGTCGCTTCCGCTGTCTCTTTGCCTCTTTGTCAAATTCATTCTAAAGCTCCGATTGAATTTTTTCTTTCATGTGCCCTGAAACCGACAAAACTGGAACTTTTTGGACTCCACTTACGTAAAGTATCATATTCGGAAATAATTACAAACGGTGTTTTTGCGCAATTGACTTCATCCGGGGTTTACCACGCATCACTACTTCTAGTCATCTCTCGGCAGGCTCCATCCCTGAGTTGATTTTGAGAGATGAGATTAAATAACTTACTTAAACCTGTACGTATTTCTTCTACTATATGCCAGTATCTTCGCATTTAATGAAAAGGAAGGTCGGCTACGGAATCCATTTGATCCATTAAAAAGAAACGTACAAAAAAGGAGGGAAATAGGCAGAGAGAGTCTATAGTAAATATTTATGAGTTCGTTTGGTGAATTCCACGTTTGCTGATTTTTTGGATATCATATCTTCCTAGGATGCAACCGCAGATGGCACAGGGAAAGGAACCTCTACGTGTGACAAAAAAAATGCAAATTCCTCCCTACCCTGACGTGTGAATTGCATGCACCATAGATCTTAAAATACACAATATTTCAAACCGGTTAATGATTAATGGCCATATTTTTGTCTTCCGTGTTCGTCTTGAAAAATGAAGTGCATATTTTTTTTCTGGAAGCTAAAATGGTCGAATCACTTTCCGGAGGTTTATTTTGATCATTTTCAAATTTTCAGACGCCTTTGTAACCACGGAGTGTCACGACCCCTAGCAGTGAGAATGGTAGCCAGCGCTTGGTTCATAGCAAATCTCTTTACCTCATAATCGCGGTCAAGAGTACGTATTTTTCTCGATCCATCTGCATCCCCGGGGTGCCCTCAATCAAATCCCATTTTTAGGCATCGGGGTTGTCCCAGGGGGTGTATTTCGGGGGGGAAAGAGGGCCATGACCGAATAAAGATGCAAATCCATCCCGAGAAAGAAGCCTGGGTTAGGAGGCGGTATCTTGATTTGCGCGCCCTCCCCACCGGCCTACAATTCTGGAAAACTAGGCCGCCAGGGAATCGCCATTCGAGGGGTGCAAGAGAGAGAGAGAGTAGGATCCCGACGCCTGCCGAACCCCGCCCCACCCTATTCCCTGGCCCTCTGCTACGATTAAATGAGATACTAGGTATTTCACACGGTTCGGCGATGTTCTCCCTGACCACCTTGGGGCAAGGGTTACTGATCTCTTTCCACGGGCGCTTTCCTTCATCGTAAAAAGATTTCATGCGCTCTAAAAAGTAGGTTAAGGCGCTCCCATCTCCCGAGGGCCAGGGATTTCCTAATTCAACTCCCCATCCCTGCTGGCAACATATGAGGCGCCTGCTGCCGCCCTTGGGGACCGACGACGGCCGCATCGGATGAAATTGGCCCTCGCAAAGGCCAAACGGCGTTCGCGCCTAGCATAAAAAAATATTTAGTACATGTAAAAAAATACGACAGGAAAATGAAAAGAAAACGTTCGGGGAGCTGGTTTGCATTTGAAGTTCGACTATTTTTTACCATGTGGGCCTGCATTTCCATGCATAAAAATAGAAGACAAAGATTCCAGGAAGAATTGATTAAGAGTTTTCCTCTCCACAAATAGAACGTATCACTTAAAGCAAGATGCGCAGCAGCAACTTAAAGTCATTCGACTCTAATCCAAGCCTTGAATCCCCTTTCACTTCTTTGTTTTCCATTGGTGCTGGCACCCCATGCAGTAGACCTATGGATGGCTTTCCCAGAAACCATAATAAATGTTGCGTAGCAAGGGTCTCTGGAATCAGTTTCAACCATTTTCGTGTCCATACACTGAGGCATTATCACACTCACGGGATTAATGATTTTAATCGTTAATGGAACACTCTGCGATAGTACACGCAGAATTACATCAATTTTTGCACCGCTACTATCGATTTTTGTATCCTGAGTTGTTTCTCTTGTTTTCATCATGGAATAATATTGCCAGCATGTGAGTATTTTGTCGATATACCTATACATTTGCAAATATATTGTCAGCATTGGAGTTGTAATGGATCCCAGAGTAAAGTTTGTAATAATGTAGTTTTTAGCTAGTGATCATCCAAGGCATGGAAGTCCTCCCAAAGCATAACTAAGATCCAAACTGCGACGCCGTCCAGGGCGTACACATTTTTACCCTCGCTAAGTAAAATGCACTTTATTTTATCTACCTTGGCTTAGTTTCATGACATTTTGTGGCCTGATGACTAAAAGAATACAATACATAAAAGCTATTTTTTTTATTTTTTCAAAATCTTCATATTATTTAGCTACTTGTAAGATTGAATTTCGTTTTGAAACACCGTCTATGAGAGCAGCATGAAAGTGGGCTAGGATGCCAAGTGGGCAATTCAGTCGTTTTGACCACCTGGAGAATATGCAAATAGGTACTTGCCCTTTCCGCAAACAATTCACGAACACAAAAAAACCGTGTTTAAACTCTGTTAGTATTTCAGTCGAAACACTTTATTTTCATTTTCCATTCCGTATATGGACGTATTTATCCCTAGTTAGAGCTTAACGTTCCTACCACTATGCTACCGCACCCCCGGAAGCAGGCACACGACCGTAATTAATTAGTGCACTGCATTTGTGGTTAGGGCTAAATATTGTATTTATTTGAAGAACCAGTATTAATCTAGCACTTTCTGGGGAAAAAAGTGTATTTCAACAAGTTCAAGCACTTTCATGCAGGCCTTATGAATAGTTCCCCTCTGCGTCGTTCCGCTATCGTCAGTTTCTCTCCCTAACCCCAATTGGCAACTCTCTTTCAGTTCTTTGATATCTTCTATCGTTTAATTCTTCTTCCGCGTTTTCATGTGCACCTCTTTACGTCTTTTCAATTTAGTACTCAGCATTTCGTTTCTCAATGAGGGTACAGCCTACATAGCTCTTCTACCTTTCTCTCGCATAAAATCAAAGTTCAAAAAACACCTCTTACGATAATAGCGTGTGCGCCAATCGTTAAAATAGACTCTTAAATATGTGAAGCGGACTGAATTGGACTCTGAAAAGCGACCGATTTCGTATTAAAGACTCACAAGAGAAATTGTTGTGTCAGCCTAAGTTTTCTGTCTATTCCGGTAGATCACAGCTCATTTTGATCAGTGTGAATTTAATTCGCTTATTGCATTCGTAAGGATGATCAGCGTAAGTTGATTAACCTCCTCGCCCTACAAAATATGTTGCATTGGTGACTTAGTCAGCTGTATTGGAATTAAAATGATCGAACCGTTTCCAAGTAGCTAGATCCGAATAACCAAATTATATTTCAAATAATGGGTTCGATAATTTTATTATATTAAACCTGGTTAATTTTTAAGTCAAACATATGCTGTCGGTGGGGAGGTAAATTAACTCACGCTGATTGTGAATGCGATTAGTGAATAAAATTCGCATTCATCAAAATGAGTTGTAAAAGCTATGGTCAAATGTGATATGACTTCTCTCCCCACAAATGAAATGTCGTTTAACTGGGGTTCATTCACAATATGAAATCAATCATTTAATTGCCCTTGCAGCCCTCGATATTCCACGGCTCCTATATCTTCTTAGAACAGAAGCCACCAATAAGTAGTATCTCTCCACTTCCGGTCAAAATTTGTCAGCAAATGAAAGTCCTCAGAATGCAGCCTGCGTTCCGAACTACTAAATGCTTTCCGATCCATCCCGCGAACAGAATATACCTATATATTTTCATTCAATTCTTTTGCACGTGAGTAAATGAAAAATTTCTTGATAAACCCCCCTCCCGTCAAATTCCTTCTATGGGACTCGTTTAATCATTTAAATCAACGCTTTTGCCTTTTCCAAAAGAAAATATCCTCCACGGAAGCACTCAAGACATATATGATGCCTGGAACTACGAATTCACGTTTCACTTCTTCCTAGCAAGGTGAAGGAATGACTTTTTCCCATTAACATATTTATTTCCCACGCCGCACCGTGATTCGTTCCATAAAACATATCTCATAACGACCTTCCAATGCCGTCCAAGTGTATATATGAATACTTAGGCGACATCTCTGAATTGCTTATTCATTTACGGTTATCAGCGTATTTCCTTCCTTAGCACAGATATTCTCAGGATACATCTTGCATTCCCATTCCTGATACTGTACAAGTTAACAGTTCAGTGGCAATCGTTGCTACCACATTTTTTATTTGTTCGTTTAAGGGTTTATGTAGAGAAATCGCCCATGGTCAATTACTAATCCGCAATAATTCATAGGGATAAGCAAAGCATCGCTCACCGTGCCTCTCACTGTAGATGACTGAACCGTTCGTCACAACGGCAAGGGAGATTATTAGTTTCGGAAATTAGAAGGGTTAAGTGTAATAATAAAAGTAATTACCTTTCACGGCGAGACTCAGAGAATGAGACCGTATTAATACCAAAGAAAAGAATCGTGCTTTGGTGTGATTGAACTCCAAAATGCATATGGTATCAATGATGATCAAAAACGTGAAAATGAACAATCGCGAAAAATTGCGAAGGTCATTGTGTCGCAGGGGGCGGGTTGGTTAGCACAACCAGGCGAAAGTTGAGGCCTATCTGGGAGGTCTGGATCCCCAGAGAATTTCATCCCTTCCCCTCCTTTCTCTCAGCTCCCCCATTCTCCGCCGTCCCCCTTCTGTAGGGAAATTCTGGTTACCGCTCCTTCTACGGGCTAGGATTTAGTTGTCCGATAAATTCTCTAGTCTTAAATCAAAACAATGATGGAATTGAAATTTAAATTATAAATTAAGAGTTACTACGTCAGGAGCTGATAACGCCACGGGCTGGAAAACATAATGTGAGGTTGCAATCGTAAATAAAATTCATACATAATTCACGTTAGTGGAAATATCTAGAAAGGAAATCGCGATTAATTTCCTCCTATAAAAATGATGGCACGTGGTATAATTCTGGTTCGTAAAATACATTAATCGTTTTTTCCAGTTTTCTCATGGTGGTGTTTGCGTGATAACAAACATAACATAATTATTATCGATGATTGCTCATGAGTATATCGCGAATTCAGTAAAGTCATGCGAAACATTAGCGTTACCAACCCCTCCTAATGAGGTTTATTAAAACCCCTAACTCGAATTCTATCGGGGTGAGGGGTTGACGTCACTTCGCCCGGGAATTGGAGGCTACTACGCATCACAGTCTGCGCAGTTAGACATAGCTCAAGAACGGGTGTCAGACTAGGGGGTTGTGCTGTGTAGAGATGGCGTGAGACGAGTGAGGTTGTACGAAGTAACTGTGAAAGATTTAAGTAACTAATTACAGCCATTGAACACCCAACAGTGATTTTAATGAAAATACGGGTATTTATATGAAACTGGATATTGAATTTGCTGTTATTGGGCCTTAAATACGTTAATAGGAAAGACAGTTGAAATTGTGTACTTAACAAGAAAATAACATAGGTTTCGTGATATTAAGGATTGTGACGTGGAGAAGGAACTGTTATATTTTTACGAATAGTGGTCTAACTTTAGAACAGCGTGGAAGCTTATATTGTTGTAAACATGAATGAAACTGGAATATTTTTTGCCGAAGCTGAGAAACGACTAACCACTTTTCAACTGGAAACAGAGGTTCAATCGTGAGTAAATTATGTAAAAATCTTGAGGAATTACATGAAATTGTGAATCAAAAGAGATCGTCCAGAATTTGTGATTAGCATCCGACGTTCAGTGATAGTCTTATATCTGTCAAGGTTATTTAAAGTGTTGTTTTTCGAGTGAATTATGGAATGTAGCCTGTTATGATTCATGCTGTGGTGATACTTGCTAATTTTCATCGTATGCACATTTCCATTTGTAATTGAATATTGTGATGTATGGGTATGAACGATTGGCGATATGTTTACTTTAGGCCAACTGGCCGCTAGTGTTTACTCTATGTATTAAGCGTACGTAATTTGACATTGCAAAATAGTGGATCAATCTCATATCTGAATCAATAGAATTTAGTATATTCAAGTATTTCCTCGGAATTCTGCGATGTGATACGTACTTCATGGAATGTAATGCTAAGCTCTTGTTTCAGTTGAATGCATATTCTTTGTAACTCAGAGAATTGCTGTTTCATTGAATTGTAAGTACCCTGTGTCTACTATTGAATTTTTGGATGAAATATGGCCACTTCTTCTGAGTGAGTTGTCAGCTTAGCTTACATTTCTCAAAGGTGCAGTGTTTTGTGGTTGTCATCATTCCAAAGAAGTGTTTAGCTGGAAAACAGCTGCCACTGAATCCTACCCTTGGCATCCTTTCAGAGCCTGCTAATCAAAGGGATGCACATGGCGGTGTATCATGAAGAAATCTATCAAGTCCCGTAGTACCGAGAGTAGTGCTGCTGCCGAACGCCTTGCTGATTATAAAGGAGAGGGAAGTGTTAGTTTTGCTGCGAATTTAGGAAGCCCTAGTTCAGGCTCACCAGAAAACGAAGGTTGTCTTAACGTGCCTACAGATATGCCCGAGGCCTCTGATCAAGCTGCTGCCGTAGCTTCGGGGTCGGCGTCGTCCAAAGAAATGAAGGACAATGCGAAGGTAATATTATCTTTCATATGCGTAGCTTCTAAAACTAGAACAATTTTATTTTAAATTATGATCCACTTTACGTCTTTTGGTTGACATAAAATTGATGTTTGTCTGTCAATGAGAAAGGTGCAGCTTTTAAAGAATTATTTGAATTTTGCTGCAGTTTAATTTTTCACTGCCTGTTATTGTGTACTCATGTTTTAAATTTCCCTATACTCTAACGTGAATAAGGTTCACATGTCGACTCATTTCAGTTTGGTTTAATTTCGACTTCATGTTGGAAGTACTTCAGTTGCTAGGTTTGAAGTAGTTTTAATTTGACAGTGTCTTCCTCTCAACCCGAATTTACTCCTTTAAGTAACCGATGATGGTATCTGAAAGGTTTTATTAGTTTTTAGTTGCTAAAATTGCTGAGGTCTTGCCATTTTGAACCTAGTGAAACTTAGCCCTTATTACGCCAACTTATAAGTTCAAATGTGCTGAGGAGCCTACAGTAGCTTCATGGAACTTTTGGGAGTGTAACGATATGCCTACCATAATCTGAATGGGACAAATACGGTAATAGGTGACTGATGATCAGTTAGAATGAAAAGGGACATATGCTTGCAAAATGAGACTGTTTTTGTGGAGAAAAATACAATTGTCATAACAAATTAAAATACCTGTGGATTTCACAAAGAAGCAATTTTATTATGTTTATGTATGCATAATTATTTTGAGAAGTATACTGTGTAAATACTTGTTATGTCAATGAAATAAGTTTTCATTACCTTTGTTATTTTTTTATATTACCTCCTCATATGCATTGTTATGAAAATTCGTGTGTATTTTAGGTTCAAGAGTTTATTTTTACCTTATTAAATTTGTGGAGAATTATTACTGTGCATTGTGTTGGCTGGACTTTTTGAATTCCTTGCTTGCATAATTAAGATTGTTCCTGTTAGTCTAAAAACTAGTTATTTTATGTGAATACCAGATATCTCGTGTTGCTTTGTACCAGTTCCCTGGCATTCAGAATTCTGTCATATGTATTGACTTTGAAGGTTTATGTTAATATATTTAGGCATTTTCAGGGTATAATGGGGTTAAAATTAATTTAGGCTGCCAGATTTATATATCCTTTAAAGAGCTGCTAGGTGTTTAATGCGTATCATAGAAATGTAACAAGTATTTTTGTGATACTCATCAAAAACTAATAAGTTTTGAGGCCTTCAGAGCTGTATGAAATACAGCCATTAGTTGATGCTGCAGGACAGATTGAGTTAAAGACACTCATTAGTCATATGTCCCAACTAGTGCCCCATGAGCATTTCAAGTTAGATTTTTAATTGCATTGGATATATGGTGGATGTTTGAATGTAATTATGCCCAGTAGCCTATGAGGTTATCCAGGTTCATTTGATTAGTCTGAGTGTGACCTTTTGAGCCTTATTTGCTTGAAATTCTGGGTGTCTGAGATATGATGAATGAGCAGACCATCTAGTTCCCAGTCCAGTTCTCAACTGCATTATTGGTGTGCAGCTTAAACACCTGTTCACTATTGGATGAGTTGTCATAGCTTTTGAACCCCCAGGCTATTTATCAGTGGCTCATGAGGACCTTAAGCAGTACGCAGGCATGATAATGTGAGACTGGGGTAATGCAACTGATTGCATAGTAGATTGAATGCTCAGGCGTCTGGTCTGAGAGCTTTGGCCGAGGGGAATTACACCTTGTTTTACTTCAGTTTTGTCGTCCAGGCTGACATATAAACATTGCTGTCTCCCATAGTAGCTAAATGGAAGTGGTTTGAGTCAATGAATCTTGCTTGGTTTCTGTGTAAAAATTTTATTTTTAGTCCTGGTAAGCCTCTTGTTTAAATATTGTGGAGGTGGGAGGGGTTGCAAAAATATTCTATGAGGGAGGGAATGAATTTATGTGTAACTTATATCATGTCTCTAACATGTACAGGTTATTTGTGCCCACTTTTACCTCTCTTTATATATTTTATGATAACCTTTCACATTTGTTGACCATTTCTATTAGTATGCCAGTATGGTCTCATGCATGCAATGGATTTCACTTGAAAATACCCTCCACCTGGGCTCATATCATTAATTGGTACTGATGTTTTTTCATGTTCCATTAATGCACTTTAAAAGCTCTATTACAGTTTAAAAGTTCATTCGTAGACTTAGTCTGATGCTGGTTATTACATAGAGGCATGATGTTTGAAAAGTTGTTGATTTTTGTGCTTTGATCTTTCATTCAAGGAGAAGAAATTGTCCTCTGGGTCTCTGGGAGGAGGAGATGGTGCTAGACCAAAAGTTGTGACTGTAAAACACCCCGAGTCCAACAAGCCCAAGCCCACTGTAAAAAAGAACAAACCTATTCAAGCTGATCTGGTAATTTAGTAACATTAGTGTTGTGCTTCCATACAATTTGCATTATAAAATAATTATTTCATTCTTCATCACTTAAATTTTCTTTTATAGGATGTGGCCAAGGAGTTCTTAAGGTGCAAGGATGATGCAGCTTTACGACTGGATCTTAGCAAATCAAGCGTGAGTTTTTAAAAGGCATTGATTTCTTGTTGGTCATCCTCTTTTCTTTTCTTTTTGTCAGTTGAAACCTGTAAATGAAATTATTAGTTACAGGTGTGAATAAGTGCTAATTCTTTAAGAAATTTTTGTGTTTTTGTTTTATTAGCAATCTTAATAGAGCATAGGAGAGGAAGTTTATTATTGGCCTTCTCCTTATTGCTTTTATCATTGTGCATTGGAAATCAAGCTTCACAAATGCTTTGTTGTGTACAAATTATACCACAATTAGTTGAAAAATAGGCTAGTTTATACAATTATCACAGCTTTTCAGTGAAATAAACTTTAAACTAGTATAATTCTGCATTCTTTTATTTTGGCTGTTTAAATAGTTTAGTTTATTGTTTATTAGTGTGTAGGCTGTGGTTGACAGCTGTTACTACATATGCCGACATATGGTCTGTCTGTCCCTCAGATGGGAATGGGTAAATGTGTGCTTGGTCAGATCATGATTCAATTAGGGAGAGAGGGGGGATTAGGGGCCCAGGTGATGCTGATCAAGAGATAGAAAGAATTTGTGACATTTGTTGTTCTTAACCATCATAGTGTCACCTACTGTTTTGAGTGATGCTGGCGAAAATGCTAAGGGTATTTTAGTAAAATGTAATACCTAAGCAAAAAATATATTGTGAAGCTAATTTTAAAATTATCAACTGTAGTTTTTTTATTTGACCAAAATTCAGTACTTTCCGTTTGTACAATTTTTTCAATCATTTGAACTATACATCTAATTCTATCAATATTATAATCATAAGCAATGTATTTTTGGCAAAAATAAATTTTTAGTACAAACCATCATTCATTATTTTAATATTTCTAATCAAACTACTAATTTTATGAGTGGTTTACTGAAAACAATGCAGTAAAGTTTTTAAGAACCTACTCTAAAACTAGAAAATGTTAGTTTTCGTAAGCCTATGCATATTGTGATTGCCGGGAAAAGTCTGATTGGAAAAGCTCTTTGCGACATAAAGTTCAGTATTTTTCAAGACAGTTGTAGCACTTGTAGTGAATGAAAATACTCCATGAACATATTTCCCACCTTAAATGCAAACTGTTTGATATGATTCTTTTTTGCCATATTACCGCTGTAAAAAAACACATTTTTCTTTCTTGCCTGGAAGGCAACGGGATCGGAATGGTGTGCTGGCTAACGTACTGGCTCCCAACCCATAAGGCCCAGGTTCGAATCCTGGAGATGGCAGATTTTTTCACTGGTATCCTTATCCTTGCTTAAGGTGCCTTGTGGAGAGCACTTTAAGTGAGTATGCCATCCATCAGATGGGAAGTTATTCTGCGGACCCCTTGGTGCATTTTGTTAAGGGTAACATAATGTCAACAGTGAATTACTCTCGACCCTTCTGCCATTTGCATACATTCCTAATGGTGCAAATGACCACAGCTGTTGGTCATCTCCCTTAATGACTGCTTCTACCACTGGAAGGCACTTCAATCCAGGTAGTGATCCTCCTGCTTGTTGTGATACCTGACTCCATTCCCAAATCACTCTTTACCCCAAATCCTTGATGATGCTGGATGTGAACTGAAGCCATGTTATCATTTGACAGAATTCTCCATGCACGATAAATTAATTGAGCTCTATGCGAGCAGTCTTTTTCCAAAATTATAGGCTATAGCTATTTTTTCAAATAGGAATACACTGATCTGACCCATGTAGCTATTGTATAAATATATTATTTGTGGCCTTGTTTTTTTTGCCCTCGTAACTTCTTGTATTTGTGTTTATTTATAGCTCTTGCTTTTGTGGAAAGCAAAAGCAGAGGATTCTTTTGAATCTTTTTTTTTCTCTTTCCTTAAAAAACAACCTCACCGCTTGTCTAGTATTTCTTTTCCTGAAAATAAGATTTTCTTTCAGTTTATTTGGATTGTTCTTTTAATTTTGTTGCAGAATTTCAGTCTAATAAGTCTGATTTTTGTGAAACTTACTTACCTAGTCTATGCTAGTAAAACAGACATCCATGATCAAATGAAACTTTGGAAATAATTTTCTAATGCAAAGGTTTTTTCCAAACACAAAACTTAATCCATGCTCCTTTATGCTATTTTTGTCTTCTTTTATTTTTCCCGCTGTGCTAACAATAGGAAGCCAGGCATTAATTCACAAAGGAATCAGAAACCATCCAGAACTGTATTCCCCATTTGTGAGGATGTTAATAGGGCAGATACTGAAGCAACTTGGAGTCAATTTTAGTTCCAACTAATGTTGCATCAATGCTGAAATGTTTGTGGAGTATATAATGATGGCAGGAAAATGATTTACATGGTCAATAATAGAATGAAATTTCGCAGCAGGGTCATAATTTACATGATCAAGTGGAAAGAGCTTGTCAATGTTCATGATTTCAAAACTATTCCCTATTAGTTGGAAACAATTCTGTGAAATCATCCTACCAAACCATGGTATGGCATAAAAATTGTTTTCCTAGTAGGAAAAGACGGCCTTTATATAATCCACATTTTTAATAAAATAGCGATGACACTGCTTGTCATTGTCGCCTCCTTGATTTTGGAGACAACAATGCTTGGGCAGGTTGATACTGCAGAGTATATCTGTTTATTTTCTGAATAAATGAAGCACATAGTGTGGGAGTGAAGAACAATAACACCAGAATATTGACATAATTGAAGGGTGAGTTTTCCCAATGTCCCAGCCTTCGGAACTAAACCCCAATAATCTGAACAGCATTGGTCATGTTACTACTCTCATTGTCTTCATTTGATTACTTCTATAATTATCGGTTTCTTCTTTGGCACTATAATGCCACTGTCGTCAGAATCAGTATTCAACTGATTTTTGTGCATTTTCACTCTTTTAGTTATCTTCATCTTAGCATTCGTTTTTTTCACTGAGGGATAACGAGTAATTGATCAAGTCTTCATCCAGGTATGCTTTCATTGCACCTTCATTTGCCATTTCAGGGAACTAAAAGACAATCTTCAGAAAGAGGTAGTATACAGTCTTACAACAACTAAAGTCACTTATTCAAAACCTTGCTATGCTTAGCCTTTTGTAAAGGAAAAACCGGCATGAGTCATTTCTTCTGACTAGGGTTCAACTCATGGTATAAACAGAATCTCTCTCTAGCATTGGACTGTTGATGTAGTCTATCTATGAAGCTGACATAACCACATCAGAATCAGGGCAATTTAACAAAAATTAGTACAAAGTAGTATTAGAATCTGCTTCCTGTCACTAAGGTCTATGCTATCATTTCTCAAAGTGTATGGTATCCTCCACCAATTTATGGTCTCTAGGACAAAGAGGTAATGTCATGAGTTTATTAAATAGGGCAAAGTATTAGGAATTTATTGTGACCCACTAAACTTCAGAGTGATATCAAGGAAGTACAATTTGGACTGGTTTTCCCGACATATGTACAAATATGTTATGTTTTTGTTAATAAAACTGGTAAAAATATTGATAAAAAATGAGGAAAAGGTCTTATAAATTAGAGTAGCAACTCTTTTGCAAGGATAAAAACATGTCTTCCATAGCCAAAATTTAATTAAATGTTGTGATTTTGATTGTAGTCTTCTCAAATGCTGATAGTGGCACTTCTTGCCCATGAACTGAAAGCCTCTGTTATTGGCCTGTGGTACTAAGAAGGTGAAGATGCTGCTGCTACCAATTATACAGTGTGGCGTTTGATTTGTTATTCTCTTGACCTGTTGGGCTTGGTAGGATGAAGGTTTGAAGACCACCATTTGCAGATATGCTGAAAGAGCTCCCATCTGTGGCATTGTTACTGTGGGTAAGGAGGGAAATATGTCAGGGTCAAACAGGAGAATCTCAACTGTCTGTCTGATGCTGGGATTGAGGAACTGGGTTTGTCTTTCAGGGACTTCTTCTTTGTCATTTGCATAGGAGTTGCAGTCACACTGGAGAGGGGGTACTCTTGCTGCTGCCTAACCGAAGGGGAGATGGAATATTGCATCTGCTCACACTGATACTGATTTTTGCTGATCAGATTATATGCCCTTGGGGCTGCGGTATTTTGTCTGCTTGACAAATCAACATTTACATCAAGGCCAGGGAGCGAGCAAAAGAGTCTTCCTTAGCAGGTGACAAAACTCTGGCCGTATCATCATCCTAAAGAGGGGGTGTGTGAGAAGATCCCTGGATGACATTCATGGGTATATTAAAAATGAAGAGGAGAGTTCTTTGGGGTTTCAAATTTCACTTGGCTTATGGTTACAATTCATCACCAGAAGTCAAAAAATACTCTTTAATATATCAAGTGAATCAAAATAATAAAATTCATCTTGGATGGTGTAATGTGCACATAAAATTACTAGCCACCTCATTTTGTCAATTCACTCTTCTTGTGGCATTATCGGTGGCATATTCATCGCAGTTAAAAGTATGTTTGATCAGGTATTAAGTAAGCACTTCAAAAATTCTTGCTTGCTCATGGATTTATTTGTTTTACAAATCAATAATGATTGCTCAATACACATCTTGCACTATTTGCACTTTACTTTGTTTCTGAATGGGACATGAGGGTAGTTCGATGTTTCCAGAAATTTTAGTTTTTTCTAATTCATCATAGCCCTTTTTCATCACTGATTGGATATCATTTTTAGCCTTGTTATGGCTGGTAATAGCATCCATTCCATTATGATGGACTTTTTGTCTTCATTTAGAGGTGGCAATTGGGATAAGGATGTCTTGTTTTACTCTTGCACATGAAATGGTGTCCATGTCAAGAGTACTGCATTTACTGCTCTTTGATCTGTCACTTATAAGAAGTTTTGCCTTCAGGGTCATCTCATAATGTAGTGGTGCTGGGCTAAACTTCTGGCCTGTAGCAGTTTTTTGGTGGATGAAATTTATTTTAAGTTGCTCTGCTGAGGTGAAGGCAGGGAGCATCATTCTGGTTCTGTATATTGACCCACCTCATTGCTGAGCTTTAGTGTCTTCTAATCCATTGACTTAGTAATGCCGTGGTTCTGAATGCAAAGTTCTGATTGAAAGAACTTCTGGATCCTCTGGCATCTTTTCTCAAATGACTTAGTAGTGTTGCCAGCTGTTGTGAGCTTGGCTCCTGGTATTTTGGGTTTGGTAATGGTGCATCTCACTCTTGGTCATTGCTTAGCAAGGGCTGCAAGATCCTGCCATTATTAAGATGTTTAAGGCATTCATGGCAGTTTATTTCACTAACATGGCTAATAAAATACTGTCATCAGGGTCACAGTGGATAATCCTGGGTTCTTAGTTATTCTGAGATTGATGGGTTGGGTCATCCTTTTGGAACATGTATGTACTTGGACCTTGGAGGGGGGGCTTGTAATCACTGGACTAGATGTACTTCAGTTGCTTTCTAATCATAAGATAAGTCAGGGATTCATTATGCTTCTATTTTCCCCTGCCTCCATAATAACTTGCTCTGATCACAAATTGTTTTGTATGCTCCTGGGGTGAGGTTTGGTTGCGTGGTGCAACAATCAACATTTTGATGAGAGGTAAAATTTTTGGATCACACAAAGAACCATGATCTGCATTCATGCTGTGGTGTAATTGGATTCATAGTATACGGAATCTGATGAGATAGGGTTCATATTGTGTGCATAAGTTATTCCTAAAACAGAAACCCATGTAGATGCTCTTCCTCACTTGGATGGGTTCTTATTACAATAAATTTTTACATTAAACTTTTTGATGTATGAGAAATTGAGGAGATAATGGCTTATTGTTATTATGAACTTGCTCGCTACCCCACATATTGTCCTTTTTCCCCTTTGATAGAGCATTGTGTTGTAGTGTTGCCAAAAATAGGCGTGGATGCTTGTGAGATGGGTCCAAGCATTAAAATTTAAAGAATAAATCCCCTTATCTTTCCATGAACACTATTCCAAGAGAGAATTTTATCAGCTGATTGCACCTAAATAAAGAGTAGACGTAGAAGGTGGAAATAGAATAGGGCTTATGCATTGCTGATGCAGTGGAACCTAATAATACAAGCAAAATCTGTTCCATGATCTTTTTTGTAAAGCAAAATACTTATTTAGTGAAAAAACTTGTTTGCTTATAAATTAATGTAAAATACAATACTGCATTTCTTGCAAAAAACAATTATGTACAAGGTTTATTCAATGAATATTATGAATGCATTGAATTTGATGGTTTGAGGCTCTACTTTGTGAAAATTCATGATCACTGAATAAATAAAGTTGGTATTTTTTCACAAAAGCTTTATAATACTACGGGTTTCGACACATAGGCAACATCATCAGGTATAAAATCATCCATGGCCAGGAACTTTATGTATATATTTTTTAGGATCGTGGATCACATTCACCTTTTCTTCTATTGCAGAATGAAGCACCCAGGAATTCGAACTCAATTCGTAAAAGTAAAAAAGAAGCAAAATAAATTAATTATTAATGACACGAACCTAGTTCCTAGAGGCAATTGTTTTCACCAATGCTTCAAAATTTGGTAAAAATGCAACTCAGAATTAAATATTTTTATGGTATCCACCACCACTGCGTAATTAGGACGATGCCTCGTACGCATGGTGTGACGCAAAAGTTTCCTGTGACCTCCACATCCCATTGAGCCTGCTGTTTTGGACTTAACACGTCTTGAAGGCTCTTGGAGTTTCTGAATGGTAAACAAGCAGGAGTTTGATTTTCAAATCACCACTCGCATTTGTGCAAAATAGCAGCATGAAATGACCTTCAGTGCCTTGTGGTCAATGCATTCTCTTCTACTTTTATATGCAAAAATATTGGATTGCTTCGGCATCTTCTTCCTGAAGAGAACCGTCTCGTCACAATGATAAACATGTTGTGCCAGGGCGCTCTAAAAATTTTGAAGTTTCTTGAAGTCACTGATGCAATTCTCTACTGCTTTGACTCGGAGATTGTTGCTTCACCATGCCTCACAAAGTCATAGATCAAAGGGTTCTTCTTATTAACTTCTTGAACCACGCACGGCTGCTCTTAAATACTTTTTTGGCCCTTGATAATCCTGACATCGTATTAATAAGGCCGGCGAAATCACTTTCCCCTTCTCAGTCATTATATTCTCATTAATGGTGTCAATCAAATTGCAATTCCTTTTTGTTAATGCATATGAGAAGCAGCCTTTCAACCTCATTGAGAATACATAATGCTTTGTAGGTACTCTTTTCACTCTATTTGAAGCATCTATCTCCTTAGTCTCGTCTGTGTCAGCCATGTTCACTCCTTGTTCCCAATTTTCAAAAATTTTACTTTTCATTTCTACTGCTATTTTTATTTTCTTATGGCTTTCTTCTAATGGATTTTTCTTCAGAGTCAATTTTAAAATATTAACAAAATATTTAACATTGCACAAAAACATCACTAATATTTTTGGAAAATATGTGATCACTATTCATGCTAGTGGTACAAGTGCTAGAGACAAATTGCATTAGCAGGTGCACAATGAATCCAGGAATTCCCCTCATCACTAATTATGCGAGAAGTTGCTCATTAAACATTTCATTTTCAGGACCAATATTTTTGCACATCATGCGGATTACTCACTGTGCGAGATGCTCGTTAAGCAAGGTTCCACTCTACTACCATTATTCCACCAGAATTCATTGCTCCCTAAACATTGGTATGGTTGCAAGCAGGCATTGCATGTTTGAAGTTCCATTCATGAGAAAAGGCTAACAAAAACATTCTCCTCTTCAGTAGTATCCCTTATTACTCTCTCATTTTTCTCTCTCTTATGGTGCCTGGGTTCATCAAATTCCTACTTTAACTAAGTAGATTTACTGTTGTTTGTAATGAATATCTGTTCAGTCCTTAGAAAAATGTTAGAAGACCTAAGATGGGAGGAGAGTAAAAGCTTTTACACTTTTTAATGTAAACAAAAAAATAATTTAGATTTGTTCAAGTTTATTTTTCATTGGTATGTTATACCCTGTTAGTTCAAAGTTGGAAATCATCAAGGCTTTCAGTTTTGCAATTCTGCGTTTATGTCTGAGAGTATGCAAAGTATGAAGTTTTCCATGTGCGATTACACTTTCTTGTCAGAATGGGATTGTATACATAAGTGATCAGGCATTGAAATACTCACCTATTATGTATTGTATTATTAGAGTATTAATATATTGGTGGAGGTATGAATACAGTGGAACCTCGTGCAATAAGCATAATTTGTTCCTGAATCATTCTCATAAAGCTCAACACTTGTTTGGTAAAACAATAAATAAATATTTAATAATTTTCCTGTATAAATTAATGAAAAATTTGTTTATGCATTCACTGTGGAAAAAAATGTCAAGGTTTGTTCAAAGGCAATGATATATCCTGACCCCTAAAACATACTTTTTCACACCAAAATGTGCTCTGAAATTAGTCTGCATCTCCTTGGCTGCGAGTACTCAGATATAACTTCTCCTATTAGTGCAAGCCCATTAATGAAATAAATGTAGTATTAAGTACATTTTCCTGCATCATGCATAGAATATGGTTGCCTTTACTACAAATTTTGATGATGTCTCTGTTTTGAGTCATTATTATTATTATTAGGTAATCTACCGGTTAAGGTAGGTTTTTGGATGGACGTAATTACTAATTAAATAATTTGTGGCCCCTAGCAAAACACAACATCCTACTCTACATCAGGTCCCTCTTCAGCTCTGAGTACTTTCTTCCTCCCTTCATCCCGTCCAACATCCCTATCCTTTTCCTTCCCTTTCCTCGTTTGCCTAACATTCTCCCCTCTATTACAGTCTTCAACATCCCACTGCCGGTCAATACCCCCTTCATCCACTTTTCCTGCCTCCATAGGATTGCTCCCAACAAACCCCTGTCTTCGCCCTCCATATCAAGTACTTCCTCATTTGTTTTCTTCTCTGTCCATTTTACCTTCTCCATTCTTCTCCACACCCACATTTCAAAAGCCTCCAGTCTACGTCTATCCTCCTGCTTCAATGACCACGTTTCCGCTCCGTACATAGCTACGCTCCATATCAAAGTTTTTACGAGTCTTTTCTTAGCATCCTTACTCAACGTCCCCGTCATTAACTCCCTCCTTCTTGTGAAAGCCTCTTTGCCTAGCGCAGTTCTTCTCCTTACGTCCTTACTACTTTGACCGTGTTGGTCCAAAACACTACCGAGATACGTGCACTGTTCTACCTGCTCTAGTTTTTGCCCTCCTATTTTAATGCTAAGCTTAGCCTTTTTCTTTCTAGAAAATCGCATAACCTTTGTTTCATTAATACTGATTCTCATCCCATACCTGTCGCACTGAATTTCCAATTCACTAAGCAATGCTTGCAGCCCCTTGGCTGACTGACAAACTGAAGCTTGGTCATCAGCAAACCTAACTGATTTTACGAATTCCCCGCCCACCTTCATTCCTACCTCCAGTTCTTCCCATGCCTCTTTAATCATTTCCTCTGCATACAGGTTGAACAGCAATGGTGATAATGGGCAACCCTGCCTTACACCTCTTCCTCACACTGCCCAACCGGACTCCCCGTTCCCCACTCATACCTGAGCAGTCTGAGACATGTACAGGTTGCGGATTAGCCTCCTTTCCCTCCAATCTATTCCTATTTTCTGCAATATACTCATTAGTTTTTCCCAATTCACTCTATCAAACGCTTTTTCGAAATCTACGAAACAGGCAAATACCTCCTGGTTGTGTTCTATATTCCTCTCGATTAATAATCTCATTACAGCAATGGCATCACGCGTACCTCTCCCCTTCCTAAACCCAAACTGATCATCCCCTAAGTAATTTTGAGTCACTAGTAAGCCATTACTTCCTAAATAAATTCCCAAATAAATCATAAATGCATACAGTGCACGTTTAGGTACGTCTCACATGTGGTGCTGCTGTAAAACTTAATATATGTTGGACTAATGGGAATTTTGCCCCTCTGCTAGTATATAGATGCATTATCTCTCCCCCGATAAAGTCAGGTACAGTGGGTATTCCACCTTTAGTAGTATGAGTTTGTCATAAATGTAGAGAAAATGGTTGCTTTTAATACAGATCTCGATAATATCCAAATATTAACAGAAACTAAGAATTGCATAAAAAGTTAAATTGATACAAACTCATTGGATCTCAAGATAGAAGATTGTCATAGAGTAATGTATTTAAACTTGAATTTGTGAATTACACTTCAGAACATGGAAAAAAGGCAGCTTAAAGGTATTTTGGCCCAGTGATATTGAATTTTTGGAATTTTTTAATGAATAAACGCTGATATATTTGTAGCTGCTAATTTTTCAATGTAACAACTCAATTTATTTTGCATTTAGTGTTAACATCGACATATTTTGATCTTTTCTGTCTGATTTAAGTATTTTTTGTAAATTCTTACCTGAAAAATCACTGTGAATCTCATGGGCTAGGAAATTCACCACATTGTTTAGGATCGTTGATCATCTTCCTCTTTTCTTCTGTAAAGAAATGAACTATCTAAGAATGCAAACTCAATATGTAAAAACAAAAATAATCAAAATAATTGGTCAATTATTTATGATAAATTCTTACAGCTTATTTACTAGATAGCAGTCTAAAGACATTTGTTTTTGCTGCTGCTTCGAAATTTAATGAAAATGCGATGCAGTATTGTTATTAAATAAATTTCTAGCAAGCATAGCCACTGACTTATTACAGTGATGCTTCAAATGTATGGTATGATGCAAGAGTTCCCTATGACTGTCATGCTACAGTTAGTCTGCTCAACTGGATTTTGGGATTTCTAAACTAGCAGGGCTCATGCTCACACCTTTTTCTTACTTTTAGATGATTTTACTTTTCATTTCCATGGTTATTTAATATTCTCTTAAGGCTGTTTTGTTGTGGCTTTTTCTTTGGGAAAACTGTAAAAACTATGCAGAAAGTATTGTGAACTTTGCTCAAAAAATCGTAAATAATACTCATCACAAGTTAAGAACGATAAGTGATCACTAGCTGCTCCAAGATGCTGGTGGGTTGAGTGCTAAACACAACATGAAGTAGCAGGTTGGCAATCATTCCAGGCATTCATCACTCGTTATGAGAAAAGTCAATTGATAAGCACGTTTTTTGTGACACATTAACTCCTCTTAATCATTTTATGTTGCTGCAGATAAGGAGCAGGCTTTTGATAGTGAGGAACTATTGGGACATATATTCAAAGTTTTCTCTTATTTCTATCATATTTACCTAAAGCTTTCTTTTTTTGCTGTAATTAACATAGGATTTGCACCCTACATAAATCTTCAATTCCTCTTCACCCTTTTTATAAGCCAATGGCGACACCATTGTCCTACTTAATGTTCTTCTTCTGTATATAATCATCATGGTATGATTTATAAAGCATTCAATGAGTGTTAGAGACAATATAAATAAATATCCCCCCATTGGGTTGGTGCTTGTGTTTAAATACCATCCATTGGCTCCATGGTAAAAATTGATACCAGATGTAAATTATGGTGTTTTTTATGCAATAGTATGTGGAATTCCTAGTCAGGAATGTCACAATCTGTCAAAACATTATAAACAAGTATAAATTGAATGAAAATTTAAATAATTACAGTTTTACCAAGCAATATTTTCTTTTTCATGAGTTTCCACCGGAATATGCACAAATATTATGTAGAGCTTTGTATTAGTTCATAGCTATGTTGAAAGTCACGAGGTGTGTCCAAAAAGCATCGAACATGCGTTCATAACTCCATGCCAGAATGTTCAAGCGACCTCTGTGGGGTGAGAACGTAGCCTGTAACTCCTCACAAACTTGCCAGTTGCCACAGTTACAAGATGGATGTGTTAATTCACGTGCAGTGTGTATTTATATACCGTGCCTTTTTTGCATTTGTTGGATTTTATCATTGAAAATGATGAAAGAGATAAGACCAAAGAATTTGCATCAAGGCAAAGAGTTTTGTGGAAACTATTGAAATGATACAGAAGGCCTTTGGGGACCAGTGAATGGGCAAAACGCAGATAAACGAGGGCACACGTGGTTTAAAGATGGCCACACATCTATCGACGTTGACCTGTGTTTTGACTGACCTTCGAGCACAAATACCCTGGAAAATATTGAGCGAGTGGGACTTGCAACTGAAGAAGATTGTTGTTTGACTGCATGAACTGGAAAGTGATATTAGAACTGCGAAAACTTGTGTTTTGATAATTCTAACTGAGAATTTGGGAATTACTCATGGGTGAGCGGTGACTGGTTTCTTCACCACCATTGTGCACCAGTGCATTCATTGAACCTAGTGCTAAAGTTTTTGGCTAAACATAAGATTACACAACTTGGCCAGCCACCGTACAGTCGTGAGTTAGCTCCCTTTGACTTTCCTGTTCCCAAGGGTGAAAATCCACTCGAAAGGACACCGGTTTGACAACATAGAGATGATTCAAAGGAATGCGACAAGTGCAAAGATGGTAATTACAAAAACTGACTTCCAGGACTGCTTCAGGATGTGGAAGCACCAATGGGACTGTGTTGTTCAGTGGGATGGGGATTACATCGAAGGTTGCCACGAGCTGGATGATGATGAATAATGTCAGGCAGAGTTATGAATGCAGGTCAGATATTGGATACGCACGATATATATTGGATGGAACTACCTCTGATAGTTAATGAAAGAGAGCTATGTGGTGCGAAATTTCTTTTGACATAACAGTGCTGTATGGAGACAATTTTTTGTGACAAAGCAATGTATGTGCAAAGCTTAATTATTAATTTTGAAGTGAAGTCAAAATTCTAAGCCTAATAAGACTGCAAAGATTCACTGTCTAAAATTATAAAATTAGTTTCATTCATTCAAGCTTCCCATAATTCTCAGTTTGAATTTCATGGAAATTAGCAAATTTTTTATTTTTTTGTGTAAATTATCAAGGTGAAAGAATTGAGCACATTATTAAGAATATTTTCAAGAAGATTGGCTTATTAAATTTAAACTAACATCTTCTAGATATTTATTTGGAAAGTATCTAGAACATCATTAGATATGCGACTGGTTAAGCCATTACTCGGTGGAATATTCCATTGTACAGAAACAATGACAGCTCTGCAATTTCCAAAATTAATTTTTATTTTGTGTTTCCAATACGGACTGGCTTTTTCTGTTTTCTTGACTTTAAAATAATAAAATTGTTTGCTTCTCCTAACAAAACACAACCTGATATCTGAACTTAACACAACCCGATATCTGAACTTAAAATAAATCCTTTCTCAATTCCATGTACTTCCTGCCTTAATTGAATCCATTGTGCCTATCCTTTTCTGATACCTCCTTTTTTGTCTAATGTTCTCCCACAGATTTCAACATTACCTTGTCAATGAAAATTATCTACATTCATCTTTCCTGCCTTCCTACAGTCTGATCTCTTCCCCCACAATGCCTAGCTCTTCCTGGTTTGTTTTCCCTTTTTCATTTCACCTTTTCCATCCTTCTCCATGCCCAAATTTCAAAAGCCTTGAATCTATTTTTACCATGCTTCAATGTTTGATTCCTCCCTGTACAAAACCATGCTCCGTATCAAAATTTTTAAGTCTTTTCATAAAACCTCCTTACTCAACGTCCTTGCTCAGTTCCCTCCTTGTGAAAAAGCTTTTCCTCATGCGGTGATACTTATTATGTCTCTACTACAATGACCATCTTGGTCCAAAGCATTGCCATAATACTGCTTTACCTGCTATGGTTTTGGCTTTCCAATTTCAACTTTTAATTTGGCATTCTTCCTTCTAAAAAACCTCAAAATCTTTGTTTTTTATGCATTTATTCTCATCCCTTACTTATTTAACTCTTTTTATAATTCAAGTATTTAAAACCCCTTGGCCGACTGATAAACTAAAGCTTGATCATCTGCCATCTAACTGAGTTTATGGAATCCTTACCGAATTTTATTCCTCTTTCTGGTTCTTCCCTTGCCTCTTTCACCATTTCTTTCATTTATTGAGTAAACTCTTGCTAATATGTAACATATGGAGCTTTAGGCTGTCTGGATTAAGTGAAATATGGATTAACTGGAAATTTGACGCATGTAACACCACGGAATATTTTGCACCAGTATTCTTTTGTTTGATTAGTGCGTGGAGGATTGGAAAAAATGTTGACACAAGTGTATAATATCTAATGGGGATTACTTTGAAGGGGACAAAATAGATAGTCATGAATAAATAAATAATTTTTGAAAAAACAAAAAAGTCACAATACTTTTTGAACAGACCTCATATATCCCCTGATCAAAGATTTTTATTCCCGTCATGCCCTTTCTATCCTGCAGTAGTCTGCCAGGACCTCAAGTATCTCCATTAATGTCATCTTCACTTTTTATGTTTATGCTTACCTGCCTGATATCTTCCCTATATAAATCCTTATTGTATTCTTTCGATCCCTCTTGAATATTTTCTGGTTAATTTTATAATTTTCATAATAAATTCATCTTTGATAGCTTGCACAGGCTTTCCCTTCCTACATATTGACAGTTGTTTTACCTTCCTGCAGAGTGTATCAATTTCACCCCTCTTGTGTTAACTTTCCATAACCCTAGACTTTATCCTCCACCACTCTTATTTCACCCAATTAGTTTCCTACCTCAGTTTATTGTTTATATATTTATACTTTCTTTTGCCCAAGTCTGTTTATATTTCTCCATTGACTGTGTTTATTGTGCTATATCCTAAATATTTGGGCAATATTACTGCCTGCCCTGGCTGGCATATTTCTTTCATATTTTGCTTTATAACTATTGCTCCATATGTCCCCACTAATCTTCCATCTCACTGGGTACAACTCTAAAATATCCTCTCTCTATTACTCTGTATATTTTATAATTACACTGTCTTTAATATCCCAACGTTTGAAATCCCTATTCTAATTGGTTTTGTCCTTATATGTGCTGCTGCCATGGATTTCACTTTTGGTTTGCAAGGATATAGGTGATATTCAAACAATATAATAACCCTGCGTGCTTTTTGGCTCCCACCACAAATAACATGGTTGCAAATGACTTTATAGCTATATTGTTAATTTGTAACCTATCTCTTTAAACTATTACCCTATTCATAACTACTCTAAAATAGAGGCAAAGACCACATGAAATATTGATTTATATTTGGTAAAAAATGTAAAGAAATAGAAGAATTCCTGGGAAGATTTTTGGTAAAATATTGATTGATTAATGCAAGATGCCAAGCCACATAATTGAATATTACTGTATGTGGGGATAGAATATCTTATTTTTGTTTGTGTGCATTGAAGTGATAGGAACCCTGATAAAATGCCATCATGTAAACCTATAAACATCAGAAGTCCATGGGAATCACAAGCTGGAAAGTTGTGAGTAAAAGTACTGATTAATCACAAAATTATATATCATTGGCATTAAATACAGACAGTTATTAAAAGTAATGGCCTAACATAAAAGCGACTATTGTATTTTGGTTTGTTGGTTAGTTCTCTGCTCTCTCTGCTTAAAATCCATCTCACTCTTCTGACTATGGCTTTCAAGACCTTTAGGCGGAGTGATTTTTTTAATGTCATTGGTACTGTTAGATTGTTACAATGTTTCATGGCACTTCAGAGAGTTATTTATTTTAATTGTAATGTTAACATGAACATATTGTTTTAATCCGGAATATTTACTTGTGATAATGAAGTTAAAATATGGTCTCTACTTAAACCCATTCCACCTAAGAAATGTTCATGCAGGATATAAAAAAGAAAGGTGTATATGCAAAGTGATTGCACATATGTTGGCCCTAATTCTGGTCTTAGTGCAATTCTATGCCGACTTTGGAAATGCAGTAAACTGTCGGAAATCAATGTGTGGATTATATGTTTGGAGGATTATCTGTGCTATTCTCTCGTCAAATGAGATTTGAAATTTTGATATACCATCAGAAGAAATGCATGTTTAAAATACCTATAAGTTAATACAAATATGTACTTGAATGATTTTTCTAATTATTTTTGCAGTCAAATAAGTGCACATACAAATTTGTTGTGGACGGTGGTGCAGATATTAATAAAGACAATTTTGGTAACACTCCCTCATGCGATTAATTTGTTTTCTAATCATACTCATTTGTTTTTATACTGTTTTAAATCATACAAATTGAATCCATTTTTATCATAACTTTATTTTACCTGTATTTTGGGTTTTTGTTACCCTAATTATCCCTTCTTCCATAAGCACAAGTAATTGAGAGTTTACTATGGTATGAAAGGTAGAAAACTGAGGCTATAACCAGCATCTCCAATGCACATGGAACCTCACTGATGATTTAGCTCAGTTAACAATTCCGGTATCCTAATTTCAATATTCTCCCATATATCTATGAGCGTCATAGTTCTGCAATTTTAGTGCTAAGTTGATTGCTATTAGCTGAATTTTATTTGAACCTAACAACATATATGGAACATTGAAAGATATTTGTATGACAAATGAGGCCCTATGGTGTGAAAATACCACATTTCAGGGTTTAATACTCTTTATAAGTTACTGTAATTCGGTGATGGCAACATGCAAGGGTACTACTATTTGGAAGAATGACCACAGAATAATACTCAGGTGCTATATATTGATTATGTTGGCAAAAATATTACGCACGAAAAATGATATACTCCAATGGCTTCTGAGAGGTTAAAAATATTTTTCCAGAAATATTAAAAGTCAGAAAATGCAAAGGATATGGCATAAAGGATGTGATGAAATATTCTTGGCAGAAAAAAAACATTGACCACCAGCTGTACTTCTAAAGGGAGAGTGTTAAATATCAGTAACCATGATGATTATTATTATTATCATCATCACTCACTGCTGTTAAGTGAACGATTTTTATTTAATAAATGGTTGTTATTCAATCTCAGAGTTTTTCTTGCTTCACTCCAGAATTTTTCTCTGTTTGATAGAAGAATTTTTGCATCTGATAGTTAAGAATTACACAGTTCACTGGTGTTAAGGTAGTAGGTGGTGTGAGTGGCTAGATCTTTTGGTACTACAGTCACTTCTGAATTAAGTTTTCAATGCATGAATCCCTCATATTCAAGGCAACACTTATGGTTCTCTGGATGCAGAAAGGTTTGGGCAGAGAAAGACACATCTTTTAAGGGTGGTCTTGGCTTCATTCTCCCACCTCACATCATAGACATGCACCCCAACTGCTCAACGGATTCCCTTTTATATTTATCCCTGGTGTTCCTACCTCATGCTGGAGGCACCTCCACTCTACTTTTGATATGCAAGCATCACCATAGTGAGGGTAGAATTAGGAGTGATTGGGTTGGTCCAGGGGCGCAGTTGGGAGAAGTAGGATGCTGTGTTGGCAGAAATGGCCCATACGTGGTTATAAGAAAAATTCAAATATACATCTGTAATGAACAAGATACATTGGTCTTTACAGGCCCTGAGCAAGGAAAATGTCCATGGCCATGGGCCAGAATCTATGGGTCTTCTTTTTATAAAGGTTGAATATCAACGTTAAGTCCACTTCTGCTAATTCTGAGGATTTTTCTTTTAACTAACCTTTTTAAATAAGACATTTGGAATTGACCTCTCTTTATTCATATTCTCATTACAATGATTGTTTTCACATTTGATTGTGTGCCTAATACTTTGTGTGCAGAACCCTTGTGCTACCTAGTGTTCAAACAATCAAATGTATTATTATTTTACATATTTAGAATTTTTATCACTAGGCTTTGGTGCCTTGGTTGCCTTATTAATGCCAGGCTTAGTGGTGGGATAACTGTGTACATTTCTAAAGGTTGTGGGTGAAAGTCATGCCTTGGTCATAGGTGTTAATTTTTCCTTATTGCTAATTTATTGTTCATGCATTGTAGTTTACAATGGTAAGTATATTAAGGGCATACTGCATGAAAATAAGTTATTATTTAATACCGGAGAGGAATATTTCCTTTTACCCTGGAGATAATGGCCTGGTTGCAGTGATTTCATGTTATGATTCATTAATGTCTTTTATTTACAGATTACTCATTTGCCACCTACCGTTAGGGATTTGACACACCTAGTGGAGTTCTATCTCTATGGCAATAAATTGGTTACATTGCCCCCTGAAATTGGATGTCTAGTCAATCTTCAAACGCTGGCCCTAAGTGAAAATTCCTTGACAAGTTTGCCTGACACTTTATCAGGTCTCAAATCTGTGAAAGTCCTAGACCTTCGTCACAACAAATTGAGTGAGGTGAGTACCTTCAAAAAGGTCTATGAGTGTTCATGATTGAACTTCTGGAGTATTAAAAAATACCATTGGGGTCTAGTCTTTTTATTGATAATCTCATGCACATTTCATGCATGGGAAGTGCCTAGTTTGTGGTATGTTATGTTAATGAGCACAAAGTTGTCCTAAAGAATTGTGCAATTGTGAAAATCGTATAGAAGGACTTCACAAAACTTGAAAAACATATGGAAAGCATGAAAAGTCTTGGAAATTAAATACATATTTATCCCAAAAAATCATACCATTTAGTTCTAGCGATTTCAGGTTATGCCTCTAAGCACTCTGCTTCATCTGACCTTTGTGATTTTTTTGAGACCCAGATCTTCTGGGAAACCACAAGAATCACAGGGGAAAGAACTGGCTACCCAACCCTGGTATATGAATTTCATACCATATTGGGGTTAATATGGCATGATCTATAATCTCAGATATCGAACCAACCCTCAGGTAGATAACTTGAGGTTTTATTAGTGTAAATTTACAATTCTATGAATGGCTGACGTAGCATGTGGCCAAATTTTGGCTGTCCGTAATATACTACCTTGATCAAAAAGTTCCCGGAATAACCACCGTGTGGCGCTCCCATCGTTCCGATTTGAGTTCTGTTTTTTTTGTTAAATTGGTACATCTGTTGTTGATATTCCCTTTAAATCTTAGTGTCATAACTTGACATTTGCAAAAGTTACGGTCGGTTTTCGGTATGTCCATCAGTGCTTCCTGCGATTTTTCCATTACTTCCTCTCGGCTGCTAAAACGCGTTCCCCGTAATGGTTTTTTAACTCGATTGAACAGAAAGAAGTCACAGGGAGCCAAATCAGGTGAATTCGGTGGCTGTTGGATGGTATTTGTTGCATTTTTCGTCAAAAAATTACGAATAATGATAGCACTGTGCGACGGTGCGTTATCATGGTGCAAAATCCACAAGTTTTCTGCCCACATTTCTGGTCTCTTTCGGCGAATTGCTTCACGCAAACGTCTCATAACGCCCAAATAATACTCTTTGTTTACTGTCTGGCCTTCTGGCAAAAATTCATGATGCACTACACCGTTGTAATCCATGAAAACCGTCAGCATTGCCTTCTTTTTTGACTGAAAACGACGTGGTTTTTTTGGTCTCGGCTCATTTGGTGAACGCCATTCACTTGCCTGATGTCTGGATTGCGTGTCGTACTCATAAACCCACGTCTCGTCTCCAGTAATGATCCTTTTGATGAATGTGGGATCGGATTCAGCCTCGCAAATCATGTCTTTTGCGACGTCAACACGGTCTCTTTTTTGCATGAAGTTGAGGTCTTTTGGCACCAACTTTGCTGCTACACGATGGAAACCCAAATCATTAACCACAATGTCTTGGGCGGATCCATAGGCAATGTTCAAGTCCTCCGCTATTTCTCTGATGGTTAATTTGCGGTTATTGACCAACACTTCTTTTACTTTATCAATTTTTTCACCGACTTTCGATGTCGATGGTCTGCCACTGCGTTCATCATCTTCGATTGACTCACGACCACTTCTGAACCGCTCGTGCCACTGGTAAACGACCGTTTTTTTTAGAGAATCGTTGCCGAAACACTTTTCCAACATTTCCAACGTCCGTGCGACACTAAATCCGTTTTTTACGCAAAATTTAATACAAGTTCGTTGTTGCAAATTTAAATCCATTTCTGCAATTGTAAAAAATCGCCAACACACACAGAGATAGATGTACTCTTGGCTACGTAACTTTTGCAAATGTCAAGTTATGACACTAAGATTTAAAGGGAATATCAACAACAGATGTACCAATTTAAAAAAAAAACAGAACTCAAATCGGAACGATGGGAGCGCCACACGGTGGTTATTCCGGGAACTTTTTGATCAAGGTAGTATATTTCCCCTCTGCATTTGAAATTACCAATCATTAAATCTTCTAGAATAACGTGGCAATTAACATCGGCATGAAATTCAATTCCTAAAAAAGACCCATATGATATTATTATTCTGTGCATACTCTAAGATATCGGATTTTTTTGTCTCAATAATTGCCATGTGTAAATTTTATTTCAGATTCCAGATGTTGTTTATAAGCTTACATCATTGACAACATTGTTCCTCAGATTTAATCGTGTTAAGGTTGTTGGCGAAGAAATTAGGCAATTGACTGTAAGTATATCATGTTTGTTATATTTGCCAATCCTCGTTCATTTATCTGTGATGTTGCATTGTATTTTTGTACCCGTAGTTACAGTTTTGACCATTTAAATTGTATAATTCTCTCAACATCTAAGATGAAGCTAGACATGTCAAATCCTTTAATATTCAAGATGTACCATGTAATTGGGTAGTATTTAGCTATGTTTAAAATAAGTGCTAAAACTTCTGCTAAGAGGCCACGTTTGCCACGAGGTCATTGTGTCAAGTGGTCTCTATGAGGAAAATTTACTTCTTAATTTTATTTTTAACTTGATTATAAACCCAAAATGTCAAATTTAGTACTAATTTTAAGTCGTATTTTCAGAGGTCTCAATTTCAGATGGTGATTTCATAATCATCTATTCACTGACTCAAAATAGTTAAAATGATTTCTGTGGGTATTTTTTGTCAACTGGGAAGCTTTTAATAATTGTTAAGATTAAAGTTTCTGAGTGCGCAGTTTTAACTACATAAATGTCATATTGTAATAGAAGGATGAAAACATATAGCATTTGATCTTGGTGACGGAACTGGATTTACACTAAATATTGCCCATTACTGGTCAGAGGTTATACGTTGTATCTTGAAACTAGTTAGAAATGCAGTCTATTAGTGTTAAAACTCTAAAAATGTTTTTTTTTTCAACTTTAATTTCTAACTTTGCCTAAAAATGTTGAAAATAGCCTCCTAGATGGATAAATGGGTGTTGTTGTGTCATAATTGAAATTTCATATCCCTTACAAATTCATGTATTCTCTACGATAGCTAGTGTAGTTTTTTCTCATCTATTTTTACCATAATTTTCCAAGTACAGTATGCATTTTCCATGAAACATTTGGAGAAAGTTAGGGCGCACATTATTCATTGTAACCAACTTGCTAGGCTGCAGCTGAGGTCTATATCTCCTATGGCAAACATGGAAACTGATGCTCCCCCCTTGCATGGCTCCCTGCCCTCCAATGGAGTGGTCCACCTCTACTCACAGTCTTACCTTCATGCAAATTGTATGCCTTGTTAAGTTATGAGAATTATCATAAGTGTTGAGAAATATTTATTATGCATAAAATCATTTTACCATTACTGCACTCCTCAATATGGTGGATGGGACACATGCTAGCCTCTCCTATTTTTCAACCAGTAGGCTTCCTCCAATCATGGTTTGCTGTTTTGTGGGGAAATAGTAGATATTTTATGTAGCACACTCCTGATTATCCATGCTATTAGTTGCATAATGAAGTGCACAAAATCATAAAACAAGGATAACTAAAATAGGCATAAAATATAGTCTTGATATAAACAGATTCAATTCATATGAATCAGGTTTAAAAAGCAAGTGATTGCAATTATAAAACAGGCAAACTCTCCTTTTTTATTCAGTGTGATTAATTTGAGATTTTTAGCAATGGAAAATACAATTTTGCTCATTTTCCAGCCATTTTTGTATGGGTGGAATTCTAGTTTTACAAGAACACAGAACTGTCATCAAGTGAAGAGAAGAACGTTCTTTCCGAAAACTAAACCAACCCCATAGCCAGGAAAAAACAAATGATTGGTAATGGATGGATATTGACAAAGGATTGCTGATATGATTTCGTATTCATTATATAATATCGATTAAAATAATTCGATTTAGATATTTTATGCCTCACTTGTGTAGTGAAACTATATATTTGCTCGCCTTATAGGAGAATATACAATGCTCAGGGCTAATGAATGCGAGAGAAACGAAAATGGGAAAGTATGAATGGTAAAACAATGTTAAAATTAAAACATGCATAATATTGTCAGCTTTTGAGTTGTTGATCAATATTAAAAACTTAATAAAGTTAAGAAAGTTTTCAAAATACTTTTAAAAAGTATATTGAAGTTTTGAAATGTTGAATTATCTTTACGGTTTTATTTATGTTACATTTTTGAGGTGTTGGAAAGAGAGAATAGCATGGATAATCCAAGAAATGGATAATTCACACATGGATAATCAAAAGTTTACTGTATACATTTTAGGTAGTTAATGTCTTACATTTTCATGTGCTTAGCTTGTTAATTTTTACTAAAATTAAAAATACTAATCGTGTAATTTGTGGAATAAAATCTCATAATTTCAATCCCTTTTCGTAATAAATAACCTCCGTCAGATTCTTCTAACAATTTCTCATCAGTCTCAAGAAGATTTATATTTCAAGTACAGATGTTCCAATATAGTTTTAGAAAGTTTAATTGGAGTCTGTTAACCACTCTCTTTAATCAAAGCAGTAAGTAATGGGATAAAACTTTCGGCAGTGTGACGGTCATCAGAAGCTGTTTCCTAACCCAACCAACTAATTTTACAAGATGGTATTTAAACCATGTCTATTTAAACCTATCGAACTGAACAGCCCTTACCATGAAGTGAACACTGGAAATTAATGCGTAGCGTATTGAATAAATTCAATACTGTGCATAATAAGATGGCTGAACTCAAAGATCTCCTCTTCTGGTTTAGATCATATATCCTTAGGCTAGTTACGTACTTAAAAAAGCTTTTGTTTTGGACATCTATTAACTGTCACACTGGTGAAAATCGCACCTGCTCCAGCTCTTAATGTCCTCATTTTTACTAATGGTACCAATTGTAGATTTATTAACCTCATATTACCACTCGAAAATTGCATTTCTTTTAATCTAGCCTGGTTTTATTTTATCTAAAATTGCACTTTTCCCACATGATGTAATATCTGTATGTTCCATTTTCGTCTTGTCTGACAAATAATTAGTTCAATGAGGAGACATTTATTGGTGCATACCAATGAACGATACAAAGTATAAATGGTGCCCATGTAGTTGATGCTACTAGCTAGATCTCCTTCCAGGTTTTTTCATAAAATGCTGGAGAAGTGGGGATTATTTTCAACTGCAGAGCTTGTGTCTGTGCTGAGTTTATTTCATGATATTTAAGAGAAATGGGCTGCAAATTTTGACTAGGGATCAATTGATGTATATTGTGTAGTGAAAACAAAATAAATGAAATCATTGGATAGTGATTAAGGGAAATAGTTACTTCATCACTCCATACAATAAAATGATTATGTAGAAGTGTTATAGAATACCGTATGTCTGTTTCTTACCTTCTTTATTTGAAAGTACTTTTTATTACATTACTTCAGTTTCACAATCTTGAAATGACAAGAGACATTGAACTGGATGAAATTAAAAAGTTTTATGTCAGCAACAGCACTTACAACTGCAGCTTGTGGAATTGGTTTGACAAGTCAATTGCATCCTGGCAAAATTGCACTGTAGGAATTTGCTCAATGTGAGGGTTTGGTGAATAGATATTTTCTGCCATGGATATGGTTCTATGGCATGGCCCTGCAAGTCAAAAAATTTAGTTAACTTGAAAATATTCGGGATATTGAGTACCTGATGGAAACCTTTTGTGCACTATTTGCTTTAGTGAAAAATTCTGGTGACTCTGGTTCATGATGACAATTATAGTGAAGATCAATTAACAAAGTAGAAACAGAAAGACCTGGGCTCCCAGTGCTTCTATAGAACCACAGGCATACCATCACTACTGCTAGTTTTTATAGCTATTTCCATTATGTCTCAATGTGCTCGTTGCCGAATTTTATCAAAGGGTAACTTTTGTGATGGCAGGATTTGTTAGTGAGTGGTTATTATTACATTCACATTAGATTGGGAGTGATAAGGGAGAAGATTCTATAAGGGCATTCTACTATGTATGTAGGGTATCTATTTACGAAGTGGAATAGTAACTGTTCTACCTGCTTAATGTATGTCCCCTAAATTTAATGTTTAAAATTTCTTGAGGTAAAGAGGTTTTTTCTCTCGTTAGGAGCATCATATCAGGGAAGAAATCATGATCAGTTAGAATGAGATGGATCTTATAAAAACATTCTTTCATTCTACCTGTGAAAATATGGTGTATGTTTTAATGGGTGTACATTATAATTTGAAAATTACAGTAATGGCTCCCCTCTAGTCATAAAATGGATCATTAATGCTCACCAGGAAAGATTTATTTGCTCCTCGAATTTCTTACTGCATGCCCAAGTGTGAGCTTTCATTTTTCTTCCTTGGATAACCCTTTTTTCAATGTTATGTTTTCATTCTACTTCGATTTTCTACCGAAAATAATGATTTATTGTACCAATGAATGTTTTGTCCACAGAATTTGACAATGCTCAGTCTTCGCGAGAATAAAATTAAGGAGTTACCTGCAGGAATTGGGAAGCTGACGAATTTGATAACCTTCGATGTGTCTCATAACCATCTTGAGCACCTGCCTGAAGAGATTGGCAACTGTGTTCAGCTTTCTACTTTGGATCTCCAACATAATGAGCTTCTTGACATACCAGAGTCTATAGGAAATCTAAGAGCTCTGACTAGATTGGGGCTCAGGTAATGTTTCACATATAGTGTCTATGTGTAAAAAACTATTAAGGTCTCTTTTGTTCTCCTGGACTGATGTTAACATTTTTCTTGATACAGGTACAACAGATTAAGTGCAATACCGAAGACACTCAGTAATTGCGTGCACATGGATGAGTTCAATGTTGAAGGAAATGCTATATCTCAGCTGCCTGATGGCTTGTTATCAAGTTTGTGTAATTTGACTAGTATTACATTGTCCAGAAATGGCTTCACAGCATATCCATCAGGTGGACCTGCCCAGTTTACTAATGTCTATTCTATTAATCTGGAGCACAATCAAATAGATAAAATCCCCTATGGAATTTTTTCCCGGGCCAAAAACTTAACGAAGTTGAATATGAAGGAAAATCAATTGACATCGTTGCCTTTAGGTATGTGTTTTTTCAGAATTTTTGTTATGGCAATAAAGTGAGTGTTGAATGTGTTAATAGTTGTTAGACTATTTGTAAAATTTGCATGATAACACTATAATCCCATTTGACTAACACTGCAAACACTTCTAATGACTAATTGTGGCTGAGGTTTCATTGGAAGCCCTTGTTGCTTGGTTTGGCTGTTTTTTGTGGTGGTCTTATATTTTTCTGTAAATATCTCCAATATTAGTAAAGTATCAACTATATTTAAATGTTTAAAAAAGTGACCATAAGATATCATCTTAAGCAGTAAACATGCTTGAAGGGTCAGCTGTTTTATTTTTGACAAGAAACAAGCTAGCAATGAATTAATTTACTAGTATTTTTGTCAAAAGTTTTGACTAAGCTTTTGACTTCTGAAATTAATTTTGGACTTTTTAATAAAAATGACAATTATATAGAAAACACGAACCTAGTTCAATATCAGTATTACCATCCACTTGTTGCATTTTGATGGTGTTTTTGTTTAAATAATCATTTCATAAAAGATTGAAAATCTTCAATTGTAAATATGTCATAGTTTGTGCTTCCTGCATGGTGCACACTACTTCTCTCAGAAAAATAGGCCTGTGTTATTAATACTTGTGGAAAAAATGATACTATCTCAAATGCTAGAAGGTGAGTTTTTGTGTAAACTTTGACCAATTGCATATTTAAATTTATTTACTTGTTTTGAATCAAGCCCATTCATTTAGAGGGACTCCAGGTTCAATTTAGAAATTCAAAAATTCATGGAACAAATGAAAATTTTAGCTGCTTAAGTTTGATACCCAGTCATCTGATTTATGCCAATTTTAATGTTTACATGCAACGATGGCCCATATTCAAGTAAAAGTAATGGATTACTGTTCATGATTACTTTCTTTAATTTTTGCTGGCAATAATTGATTTTTTTAAGACAATTTACTTTTATCTCATGAGAACTTGCAATTTATCATTATTACTTTTACTTTATTTTTATTCATTTGGTATTAATTTATGTATGTATGGTTGGCTCACTTGGTGCAGTAGTGCAAATGTGTGTTACCTAATTAAATATGAGCTGCCCTTCAACTCTGGCGTGCTGCTTATAACATTTTGGACTTATAGTTGAACATACTTTAAGTTTTCTTATTAGATGAAATTAAAGCTTTCTGTTTTTCCCATGTTCATGGTTGTTTGGTTGATAGTTGCGAGTAAAAGATATCCAGGCTTTCATGTGATATCAGATCACTTAAAAGGAATGGAGAAGAGAAAGTAGTGTCTTTGTTTTTTCATTTTTATAGAAGTTAGGCTTAAAATCATCTGCAGCATAAGAAATGATATTGTTCAGCAGAAATTTTCCATTAATTGGAAGTTTGTTCAACAAGGAATGAAAATGTATGTCACAGAATTGGAAAAAAGTAGGGCCCATATTCATTCTATGGATTTTGTCTACCATGGAGGTTTGTAATGAAATGGTTTGACGAGTCTTACCGATGATATCAGCCAGCATCCACTTCCTCCCTCCCAAAAGCAGATAATCTGGGGAGAATGCAGAGCAGAGAGATTGTCCTCTAGGTTTGGTAGACGTTGACCTACTGATGGATGGTCTTTCAAATATCCCTGTATTGCCAGCCCCTCAATTACTATACTATGATCCTCTCACTACCTGAGATCTAAAAATTAAGGGTGCCAATTTCCCCTTATGCTTCCATTTTTCCTGTAGTAATGTAAAAATTCATTTATTTTATTTAGTTATGTGATGCCATGAATACCCCCTTGAAAATGGAAACGGAAGAGGCACATCATTGCACTTCATTTTCTCAATTTTTAATTTTAATTAGGCTCACTGTAATGGGAAACGATAATGTGGCTGACGAAAAATATCTGGGACTAATTAATCAAATGAAGCTTAGCCTAATTGATAAAATATTTCAAAATTAGTATCCTCTTAATAAATAAAAAATTAAATTAAAACGCATTTATTTATAAATATTAATTTTCTGTTTGCACCGTTATTTCTTTTATTATCCATTGAGTCATCTCAGATGAAAGAAATCGGTAGGACATTAGAAAGGTGGGCTGGTGCATAGAAATGGAGGATTGAGAAGGAGGGAGAGGGGGAGATAATACTTAAGAGCTGCATTTAGGGTCCCAATGAAGTGGTTTGCTGCTTATTCACTGATTGTAATGAATATACTGGGGCCCTAACTTTTTTATCTCTCATCACCCTATTTGGTTAACATGTTTTCATCATCCACTTACGTTTTCCTTCCCTTTTTTTCAATAAAAACTTGTCTTGAAAATTCATTTAGCTTTTTGTGACATGTCTTCCCAGGCATACATTGACCCAGACAATGTTTAATTCCAGATTAATTGGCACAATTTTGGAATATTTCAATATAAGAATACTATTTTACATTATTATGGTCATAAAGAATAGCTTGCCATCAAGATAGGTTTTTGATGGACCAAGAGAGTAATGCTCTGATAACACAACACATCAAGCTTAACCTAAAAAGCAACTGGAAACCCTATCACCCTGTATTACAATAGACTATTTTCGACTCAACATACTTTCTATTCCGATCATTTCATTCAACCTGCCTAATATTTTCCTAGCTTTACCTTACTGGTGCCTGTTCCCATTATTATTCTTCAGCATTTTTGGTACTCAATAATTCATTCAATTCAATGCCTGCTTTCTATTTTTCCCTTCAATATTCTCTTTCACTATTGTGAATGCTATCACTTTTTCCCCCCTCTGTTCATTTTACTTCATCCTTCATTTTCCATAACCATATCTCAAATTTCTCTAATCTGCATCTGTCCTCTTGCTTCTCCGAGTTTGATCTGTACACATCATACCTACAATCCCTGTAAAAAATGTCTCTAGTCTTACCTTAACACTATTACTTCAGAGTTCTGTCATTAACAATATCCTCTTTTAAAAATCTTCTTCTTTTAATTCAATTTAAAAACGCCATTCCTGGTTTGCTGATCATCATTTTAAATACTTCTAGAAGCAAAAGGTCTTTGCAAGCAGATGCTTGACTCTGCTTTTGGTCATCCATCAAAACCTTCGGGATGAGTTTAGGGTAGATCTTTTACATCACCAAATGTTCTGTATCAATGGTGTGCACAGTCATCTAATCAATGCCAATAAGATATGCAATTATGTACACACTTAACCGAAGGTCTGAATTCAGCACTTCACGCACACGATGCACATTTTTGTTGGTTCTTTACATTGATGGCCATAAGGTGATGGCTCGTTCTCTACACTCTCTTGACCATCTTTGAAGAGCTAGTGCCACTTAAATACTCCAGTTTGTGAAATGCTTTAATCCTTGTATGCTCAATGAATCATGCCCGAAGTCTCGGTACCCGATTCCCCAGTCCAACACAAAATTTGATGGTGTACCGATGTTCAATCGTTCGCTGCATTTTGCACTTACGGAGTCACTCGACAGGGTTCCACTAAAAACAATCTAGCCTGAACAAACCGTCGCAGGCGATTGGCACTTGGTCTGTTGAAGGTCAGACCCCTCTTTGCCTAGCCTGCACAGTGTGAGCACACTGCACTGTACAATCATGTCAGGAAATATTGTTTCCAATACTTTATATACAATCCATGGATGCTGTATTCTCTGCATTTTAATTTAGAAAAAGTAGAGATGATATCTTCAAGATTTTAACAAATATAGCTGATAGATCAGCTCACTGGCATTATTAGGGCCAGTGATGGTTACCATCCAGCCTCTTATAATTCTCGGTTCTATACTTGTACTTATGCAATCTTAAAAATTTTAGACTTGGTGCTCTATCCACCCAATGTACTCCTATCTTCTTTGATTCATTCTTAAATTGTGCCCACTTTACTCTGTCGAATGCCATCTCAATTACACAGGGCAAACAAATATATCCTATTTGCATTCTAAATTCCTCTTTATGAGTGAAAGTAACTGCTACGGTATATTATGCGTACCCTTCTGTAAAACCAAATTAACTTTCTCATGTGCAATAATTTTCCCTGTCTTTATGCTCGTCTTGATGATTATAGTCACCACCTTTGAGTTTGAAATAAAACCTATAGTCCTAACATACTGCTACCTACATCCTCTTTAGGATGGGAATAGTGCTGATAAAATTCTTCTTTCTGCTAAATTTCCTCCTTCATAACTTATAGCCAAATAACTCTGTTTAGAATAATACTGATGGGCCCAGAAAATATTCCCTTTTCCATAATCTAGCAGCAGTTCTGTAGGGTTATTATCTATCCCCAAAGCCTTGTTTAATTTCAGTATCATGAATGTTATCTTACATAATTTCTATGCAAGAGCTTAAAAGTTAATAGTCATTAAGATATTAGAATAAGGAGATTCATTTACCTGATGACAGTATTTTAAGTACATTTTCGCATTCTGATATTTCACATGTTATGAAAGGCTAAAGGGGAATTACTGTTCCTGCCTTATGTGAAGCACAAACTTATCAGTGTTGAAATAAGAGAATGGCCATACATATTGCTAACATTATTTTTTCAATGAGGAACCAGCTGCTATTTTACTGTTTACTGGGATATCCTTTTGAGTACTAGAGCTGTAAAAATGTGAAACAACGAAGTGATATATTTTTATGCATGTTCACATGATTTAATATGTATTAATGAACATGATGTGATTTGTAAGAAAGTTTTGATTGTGAGAAAAATGTTATTGTAGGTATTGCTATGTACATATAGTATCAGTTACCTGTCAGATGGTGTTTATAATTCTCAATGTGCATGTACCATAGAAGTTTAATGGCTTTACTTAAATCAGTTTATTCAACGCCAATATCTTTTTATGATGAATGCCATGCTGTTCCAAATATTGTTGGTGGTTGTACCAAGTCACTACTTATTGTGAAAGCATTTTGTGTGTCTTTTTTATTAGTTAAGGCTTCAATTGCCGCTTAATGTGATATGGTAAAATCTATAATTAAAACAAAGGGACCAGAAGTCTATGTTCAGAATTTCCTGAGTTTAAAATAACTAATTTATGTACCATTTTGATGTCCTCCCTTCCTCTGATTTGACACTCCCCCTGAAGTATCCAAACGTCATGAAGGGAATTATCTGATAAAATGGTAACCATAAGTAATACTTGAATTACTTAAAAAGTATAGTTTTTAAGCCTGAATCATTCTCTTGGTGTAATTTTGTGTATTTGCTTGCCGTCTTTTGAAATCCAAGGAAGCATTTTCATTTTCAATGGGTTTAGCATAGTGGAATAGCATGCATCTACTCCTACATTTAATTCAATAGGGAGATAAAACTTTTTTAGGCAAGTATTTTCTTATGATGAAGGAGAAGGCTAAGGAAATTCAGTTATGGAAAGTTTTAGATGAAAAATAGCTGTTCACTGTGGTCACCATTTGTAAATAACCAACGCAGTTGTTTACAATTTATTTAGAAGTGATTTTGCTTTGATTGGTTTTACTGTGATTAAAGTAATTAAACTAAAAATCTCTGAATAGTATATCACCTACAGTTTTCTAAGAGAGTTTGTGTCTATGGTGTAATGCAAATTTTATTAATGTGCAAATTAAAATAAGGTAGATTATACCCTTGGTATAAGGTAGATTATACCCTTGTTTATCCATTGTAATTGACTGAGGAAGCAGGAAAACCTGTGTGATATGAAAGTCTTTTAATAATATGCAAAAATCCTCATTCAAATAGATAAACAGTTGAAAATAATGGAAGGCACATTTTTAATGCTTTAATCTCTGCTATATTACTGTAAGATAAAATGAATTTTTATATATATATTGTTTGGAAAAACTGGTTATCAAGATTTTTGGCTCAGTTAAATCATAATGGAAATCAAAAGTTTGAATTATAGTTGTCTTGAAATAGTCGGTTACTAATTAGTTGCTCCAATACCCCTCAGCAGCTGGAAAGTGTGTGCTTAATCATATGAGAACATCAAATGATTTTGTTTAAACATAACTTTTCTACATTATACATCACAGTGAATCCCTTACATAATATATCACAGTAAATCCACCTTCATGGTTATTGTCTCCAAACTATAAGGCTCACTGGTAATTGGCTTGCTGGTATTTTGCAGCTGCTGTCTTCACCTCACATGCATGGGTCATTCAATAAGTCCCGATGAAAAAGTATATAAAATTATTTTGGGTGGATGTTTTTATTTTTCAACAATATTTTAGTCCAATACATTTTTCCCAGCATATTTCCAACTTTTTTTAAGCTGGCCAAAAAGTAGAATTTCGGAAGGTCCTCAAAATAGACCTGAATGTTGGCGAGGACATCCTGTTTTGATGTGAACCGTTTTCAACCATGCCATTTTCTCAAATCTGGAAATAAACAAGCCACTGGGGACCAAATGTGGTGAATGCAGCGGATGTTGCAATAATTTGAACTTTCATGACATTCGTTATTGAAACTCAAGGTGTGTGCACCCATGCATTGTCTTGATGGAAAAGAAATTTTTTTCTTGATTTCTTTGCTCAATCGGTGCAGTAATCACGATAATACTCTCCATTTATCATTTGTCCTCTTTGCAAGTTATGGATTTTGATGTTAATGCATGCATCTCAAAAATGTTTGGTCATGAATTTGTTGATCAATTCTCTCTTCATATTCGTCAGAGCTGAATTGCCTTTAGAATCCCAGTGTTTCAACTGTTCCTTTGTCTCTGGAATGTAGTAGTCTATCCATGATTTGTCCGCAGTTATATATTAACCTAGAAACTCGTGAGGATTGTGATTTAAAAGCACCAAACCGTCCTTCGAATTGACTGCATGATTGTTTATTCTTCACTGAGAGGAAAAAGCACCCATCTTGCCAAGATTTTTTCACAAACAATTTTTCATGCATAATTGAAAACACTGAACCTGGTGTTATACATGTGGCCTCAACTATTCTGCAAACTTTGATTTGTTGATCACTCACAATTTTTTAAATCATTTTGGAGAAAGTCACATCTACTGGATGTTCGAAAAGATTTTCATCATTTGTGGATATACAGCCACGTTTAAACTCATTTACCTAATTGTAAACAGTCACAAACAAAGGAGTAGATATGCCATGAGCTTTATCCAACTTGGCTTTGTTCTCTTTAGGAGTTAAGACTTTAAAAATAGAAGTGTTTAATCGTCGCACAAACTCATTTTGTTTTCAACTTTCTTAATAAGCAAAAGCTTGTTGCTTCAATCAAATATGAAAATTAAACCACATGATGGTTATAGCTGAAACTTAAACAGCAGTCGAGTGAGAGATGTGGAGAGAGGAAATTCATGTCATAGGTCAGGGTCTAGCTCTCTAGCACATCCCTCCTTCTCTTAGCAGTGGATCAGGCCTGTTTATTAGCCTCCATATCTTTCAGGGGGGAATACTTTTTTATATTTTCTTCTGTGATTTGATTCTCCCCTAGGTTTAAGAGAACAATTCTTCTCTGTTACCCTAATTATTTGAGTAACCCGATGATGTTGCATTGCCACGAAACCATGGCCGTAAAAAATAAAAGGTCCTGTGAACATTGCAAAGTTAGTCTTCTTTCATTATCTATGAAAGACTTTCAAAAAGTAATGCCTGAGATAGTGTCTAATTGTTTGATTTTTAAATTGCTAAATTCTTCTGCTGCCAGGCAACCTCTAAATGGACAATATTGGCATTGATTGCAATACTCAATAACTATTTTATTATATCATGATGTTAATGATAATGTGATGTAATATTTTTGGGGAATTTGACATTGACTCTCACAAAGGCTTATATAATTATTTAATTTCATCAAACTTGAGATTTATCTCAGTAATCTAATATTTTTACAGGTCTAATTATTGCATTACTAAAATTGATACAAATTTTACCTTGGAAAAGAAAATACTTTGTTCTTCCATGTATGACCCAAATTTTATCTGGTTGCTTGTGGTCAATGATTTTAATGGTAAAATAAGTATAATATAGTGTTTACTAATTAATTATAATATGCCTGTCAAAGAAACACAATTTATTGAATTTAATGCATGAGATATAAAAATATACACCCAGTGAGAATGAAATCCCAGTGATAATAAAGGTAGAAGGGCATGCACTATCATAATTTGAGTTTTCAGTTATTATGTGAATGGTGAGCTCCTACACACAGTACCTCACAAAGCAATTTGACCTCATAATGAAGCCATTGGAAAGTGAGGGAGGGTTATTAGCAAAGCAGTATTCAATACTCTGCATTATCAAAAATTTAACTAGGATGCACCATGCAAATCCTTTTATACAGGCATACCTCACTTGATGACAATTTGCTTAGTGCTAGTTCATTTCAAAATCACATAAAGTAGTCATTTAGTGGCTTAAATAATTTCATTTTAATATAAAATAAGTCTAGCTGAACCCTCAAATTATACAGTGGCACATACAAATCAGACAACTTTTATAGGGTTATATACGAGGGTCATCCGGAAAGTAGTACCCGTTCGTGAAATAAAAAGACAAAAGTAAATATTAACAAACATAAAAAATTTTATTTGAAAGAGGATACTTTAAACTACTTCTCAACATAATCTCCAAGCAAATTAAGGCATTTGTCATAACGTGTGACAAGTTTCTGTATTCCTGCTGCATAGTCCTTCGCCACCAGCTCATTGAGATACGCGAGGGACCCATCTTGCACAAATTTTTGCATAATGCAGATGGTGTTTAACAATTTCATGAACAATTGTTCGAGAAACATTGGGAAAATGCTCACAGATGTCATCAATTGTGACGCGCCGATCGTTCCTCACGAATTCGTCAACTGAGCTCACCAGTTGGTCTGTAATGACAGACGGTCTCCCCGAACGCTCATCGTCGTGTGTGTTCCCCCTCCCCATGTTGAAGTTGCGACACCACCGCCGAACAGACGACTCGTCCATTACATTGTCTCCATACACCTCCTTTAATTGGCGATGAATATCACATGGGCGAACGTTTCTTGCATTGAGGAATTTAATCACTGCCCTCACTTCACAACTGGCGGCGTTCTCAATTTTTTTAAACATTGTAAACAATCACAGAAACAACACAGGCAATGCTAGCGTCACGCAACTTGGCTCAGAGAAGGCAGACAAGCCACTGAAGCTATCTGACCTCGTCCAGCGGCTACTCGCGTCGTCAGCACTTCATGCGGCACGAACGGGTACTACTTTCCGGATGACCCTCGTATATATACATGATTTTAATGTAATTTTGCATAAATAAATAAGTCGTGCAATTCTTATAAGTCAGCAATTTTTGAACAAATTGAAGCATTATGCTAGTTTAATCAGAATATTAATCGCACTGATGGATATACTTTTTTATCATGATTACTGAAAGCCTCAATATGGCATTTATGTTCTAAAACCTTGGTCAGTTATTATTGATAAACCAGTATGGATATTTACGATTAATTTCTCTTTTGTGACAAGGAGTTATACACTTTCTTTTTAAATTATTCCTTACTACAATACTCTGCGAATCACAGCAGCACAGTCTCACCCATGCAATGCAGAATGGTAAGTTTTCTGTTCATTATGTTGTTTAGCCAGCATAAGCCAATGACAAATAACTGCATAAAGATGATGCTGTTAAGTTAAACATGTTCATAGTTCATGCTGCAGTCCTATATGTTTCTCCCCTCTTTACCACTGTCAAATATGTCATTGGTGCCCAACTAAACCATGACGAAATTCTGCAGGGAAATGAGCAAAAAGGATTTATTAGATTAACAACTTAGTAAATGCATTTATTCTGCAAAAAATCAAATCTCTAATTGTTATTTAATATTTACTAATGCTCCAAGATGTAATGAAAAAATGTTGATCTATATTCGTATCAGTGCATAGTAATTTTCAAGGAGCACGTCAATCACTCTACCGAAAGAACAATTATAAAATGATCATTCTTAAAATAGCAATTCACATAGCAATCTATTGTGGAAAAGATGAGTTTTAACCTTTTACTAGAAGCAATGGGCTTCCACCTGGTAAATGCATTCCAAAATTAAATTTATATGGAGAATTAATGTTATTAACAGTTAGGTAATATAAAGGCAAGCATTTAACTTGCAGCCTTGTCATTTTTGTCTGTATAATTAAAAAAAAAATAATTATGCAGGATTATGTGCATGGTGTTTTTTGATGTTAAATTTCTTTGTAGTTGAAATATTCATAAAATATAAAAACTCTGGATTCAGCATGATTCCTAAAATAAAAAAAATCCACGGATAGAAATTGTGAGGTTACTCCATATTTCTTGCATGATCACTCTGACGTCCAGAGTGAATGCATGATGGTGTGGTAATTTCTTTTGTGTGTTGGATATGTGGGCATCACTATTGCACATGGTGTGCAGCTCTTGCTATGCTGGGTTATGTAGGAAAAGTAATTCTGGTTTCTGCTAATTTCTGGTTTTTATTCTTTTTTATGTAACCCTCCCTTCTCAATAGCACCTATGGTGCTATGTGGCATTTAAAGGTAATATTTGGGAGTATCATTTAAACGGAGATAAGTAGATACCAGAGAAAAGTTGAAAATGGATTTGGCTGTTAAAATGATGTTTTAAATAGCAAATTTTACCAATATTTGCTAGGGAACAAGTAATGGTGAAATTGTTCTCACATAATGGTATAAATGTGCTTCTTTCATTTTATTCTCAAAAGCAGGTTTAGAAAGAAAATTAAGAAATATTTTTTGACAAAAATTAATAAATTAAATATTATTCATTGCAGTCTTAGGTTATTTTTAGTTGGAGGCTTTCAGATTTAAGGACATAAATAAACAGAAAGTAACTCCTGAATGTTTGTTATATTGTTTTGTGGCAAATAAAATGTGTATGGTAAATTTAGGTGTCTAAGGTGGCTTGAGCAACATGACCCCTGTACCAATTAACGGTGCCATGGAGCAAACTTCAGTATTACTGGATGATTTTCAAGAGAAATTCACTATGTCTATAGATAACTTGAAATTCCATTTAGAAGTCTATTTTGAGCTATTTCTGCTGAAAAACTGGCCGTAACTTTGATTTTCTTTGCAGTTTTAATCTGTTTTGGATCATCTGAAGAGAACAAGATGTAATGTGTTTTAATGTAGAGATGTACAGTATGGAACCTCATATAATATCTCAAAAGTTAGCCAAATTAGAAATTCAACCACTGCAATTTTTTGCCTAATTGTCTACCCTATTTTTAGAGAGTTGTTTAATTTTAAAAAGGCAATGTCTGTTGCAGAAGCACATTTATTATGCCTTCTAAAACAAATTAAGTCACAGGTTATGCAATAAAAGGGATGGCGTAGACAAAGTGCAAAAAATGTTGACAGAATTTGCTCTGACTTCCATTCAAAAATCACTGTTTTAAAAGTGTCATTGTAGGCATTATATTTCTGTACATTTGATTATTAATGGCCAGACAGCATTAAATGAATAAAAATGATTCTTTTGCATTTCTCTTTTTTAAAGAATAATATAGAATTCTGAGCATAGTTCACTAAACAGGAATTTTATGATATGAAGGGATGGTTCAAGTTACTTTTTGTCTTTATTGCTTCTCCGTAATAAGAAATCATAGTTGATGAATGATTTGTAAAGGATGATACATGGGATTTTTTAGACTGAAGTGTTTTAATTTCTCAGCAATGAAAATTGTGTTTTGGTGAGAAATTTTGTTGCAATACATATGCTGTTTAAAAAAAGGTCAAAACGAGATCTTTTTGAAAGTTGCAAGAGTATGAAATTACTTATGGAGTGACAGTTATATCATAATGTAGAGCCAGGGTTAGGAAAAACAAAAGTAACAGGGTAAGCTTTGGATTTGTAGATATTTTATAATTTTGATCAAAAGAAGTATCTCTCAAAGAAGAACTCATGTTTACTGAGTCATTTTGTCCTGAAAATGCTTCTAAAGTAAGAACATCTGTCACCCAACTATACTGTCTACTTGTACAAAGCGAATTCTGTTCTATAACATATACATTAGGGTGAAAAATGAATCCAGTGAGAACATTTTAATATTTTTAATCATAGGGAACAAATTTTGTTCATGAAAATTTGCCCAGTTCCTCTTGAAAATTTGAAATCTTACAATATTTATTTGCCCACCATGTACACAGTAATCAACCTAAAGGGATGTTTGAAAGATGAAGGTGGAGTTCACCTAATACTAAGCCCATTTGCATAAAACATTCACACATCAAGGTAGGGGGCCAGTTCCACTCCCTGTGTTGCTTGTGGTTTCCGAGGAAGATATGGTACCCAAAAAATCACAGTTTGGGTGAAGCTGAGGGTGCTCAGAGGTATCACCCAGAATCGACTCAGGCCTTCTGGTCAGTAGCTCAGCACTCTACCCACTTGACCACCATGTCCCTTCCCATTACTATCTTAGATAATTTTAAATTATCAATCTTATTTCATGATAAACTAGGCAGTTTATTCTTTTCCCATAAGCTTCTTTCTGAACCTATACATTGGTAATGTGCATTAATAGGGATTGTTAGGTGAAGATTCTGATGGATGAATGAAACAATTTCTTCTCCTCCTTTCAGCTTGTATTGGTCCTTCATCTCTCAACCCTTTCTTTGCATCCACAGAATGTTATGTTTATAAAAAAATAGCCAGATGTTGCCAGTGAGAGTTTAAGCACATGCTAGGTTAATAATATATTATTGAAAGGGCTTAATTGGCTTTTATTCCACGCAAAATTTTAAATACATACACAAATTGCTATTATATTTTTTTAAATATTTACAGACTTGAGTTTTGCAATAAGGATTGGATGTCAATGAATTGTCGAGGGGGATCGAGATGGTGCGGGGGCTAGCGCACTGGCTTCCCACCCTGAGGGCGCGGGTTCAAATCCCGGCGGTGTTGAATATTTTTCAGAGGTATCTCGATCCCTAATTGATGTGCTTTGTGGAGGGCACTTTGAGTGAGTACGCCGTCCGTTGGATGGGACGTTAAGCCACGGACCCCTTGGCGCCTTTCGTAAAGAGTAGGCTAATGCCGACGCCGGGTTTCTCTCCACCCTTCATCCTTTCCTATTCATCCCCTATGGCGCAAATGACCTCAGCTGTCGGTCGCCTCCCCTCAAAACTACTACTACTACGAATTGTCGAGTGTTTTCTTCTGATTCAGTTATTGTGTGTGTTAATGGGCAAGTCTGAATAGCATCTCTGTATTCTCAAAATGTCAATTGGGTAATAATAAGCAAAGTTATGGTAGTGCATACAGTATCATTTGAAAATTTCACAAGGTTGAACTTGTATAATGTTTTAGTCTCTAGGGTTACAAGTTTAATGTAGGCATGGGGAGGATAATTTTCATACTGAATTATATTAGTATGCAAGATGCCAGTGAGAAATAAGATAATTATATTCTTAAGTCACCTTATGCTAAGAATTTTTTTCTTGCGCATATCTCTCATAACAACTGGAGAAAAGTTAAGCCTATTCAAATCAAACTAGTGTCTAACTTCTTCAAAGTTAAATGATTGAATCACAATTTTTTTTTAGTTGTTGTTCATAGAACACCCTCTGTCATTTGGAAATGAGTAGATGGTTAATGAGTGTATAGTGTGTGTGTGATATTAGATGGAACATTGATTGTCAAAATTAATTTTTGAGAATGCAGTGTAATTTGTTTTATTGAAAAGGGATTGGAAAACATGATGTGCAAACAGACGAGACATGGTTAACATTGGCAAATTATGAGTACATTTGTTACTTGAATCACTTGGGAATCTGATCTTTCAAGGAAAAGCATAGAATCAATTTACTGTCAGTGTTAGGTGTGTGTAGTAATAAAATTAGAGATGGGGGAGCTTTTTCCTGTGTAACTATGTAGAATGAATTTATTTTACATGAAAAAACAAGCGATATTGTTTTCACCCTTATATTTATTTAAAAAGTGGAAGACTACTAGTATTTTGAACTCTTGGGAGGCATTAAATAGCAAATTATATTCAAAATAGATGTGCTTGAGTTGAGTAAAGTAAATGCAATAGTGAACTAGTTGTAGAATTGTATTGTTACTAGCATAAGGGAAAAACTAGAGCAGGAGCCCACCTCCAAGGAATCAGGCCTGACCAAAACTTAAAAAACAAGGTCACCCTGAGTTGTGTGTTGATTAGTAGAAATAATTATAGCACCACCCTAAATCAGCAGTTTGACTTAATGTTTTGCCAAAATAGCTGCTAATTTTGCTGTGGCAGAAATTGTGATTATGTTAAATGTGTCGGGGTGTGCATTTTTAGTACTAACATGCGAATAGCAGGTGTTCTTAAATCTCGGGGAAAATCTTCAATTTGGTGCCCCCATACAAGTTTGGTTCTTTATTGTTTGGTCTGTACTGCAAATGTAAATCAGGTTGCTACATAGGTGCAACTCTCAAGAGTTAAGTGTTCACTGTGGTAGCTCTTACCAATGAATATTTATTAAGGATCATCTCCATTTCGTTCAGCACCCTGCTCAAAGATTGCATACCATTTCACTCAGGCTCTGCTAGTAATGCTTCATTGCATAATTCCTATTTATTAATTAATGACTGATGTTCTACTGCCTCCTTCATCTCTACCTTATGGGTGGTTGATTGTGCATGATGTGAATCAAGATCCACAGAATATAAGAGGTGTAATGTGTCAAGGGTCCTTTAATCTAGAGCAAATAATTGTACAAATACATGCTATCCAAACAGTTCCATTTTTCATCCAAGAAAGATCATAAAAATATTTCACCACACATATCATTGCTACCCCACTTTCTAACTTGATGTAAATATTGTAAATAATTCAAGTTTTATTGTATATTTTATTGAATCAATCAATAATTTTTTCTCTGCCTGTGCTAAGTTAAAGGTTTATATGCTTCCAGGAAGATGCATTGAACCTGGGCATCCAATGGTGAAATCCCACCAACACAACTGAGGATGATCAATATGTCACATTATTTATGTTTTGTGCACCTAGTATGGGATTCTGCCAGTTTCAGTACTGAATACTTGTTCAAAAATATAATGCCGTTGCAAAAGTAGCTGAATACCAGAACTGTACCATGGCCATAACTTTCTGGAATATTCTTCCATTTACCAGGTACAAGGGTTCCCACACTAATGAAGAAATGCCTCCAAGACCGAAATGCCCTCGGAAAATTCCACTGGATATCAAGATGATCTTAATATATTCTCTCAGATGTGAACTTCATTTTTTCATAGGTGACTCACTGAAGGTGACAATAACCATAATTGATAAGGACAGTATTTTCCAAACATTTCAATTAAAAAATTTTCTTTGATTTTTTTCCCTGATCCATGGGGAACAATATATTGAGAAGATAAATCCAGCGTATTTATGATTTCCATCTTGTCTAAATGAAAATTTGGTCACAGGTATTGATTTGGGTAGGCTGAATCATACTTCCAAGAGAGACAAGCATGCCTGTGCCTCTCTCTGGGATTGTAGGCAAGCTCTGTTATCCATCATGAGTTGTTTTGGGGTGGTGTTTGTGTGAAAGGTGTGGTGAGTAGAATGGGTAGATGGTGTGAATGTGCAGTAATTGTGGCAGGCCATTGTGCATTTGGCAGAGAATCTCTTTGAGCTCATTGGCTTATTTTATGCATGGGTTTACCAATGTAATTTAATGATATCTGCTACCCATTGTAGTTATCTGTTTTTGCGGATAACAGCGACAACCTCCTGGAATCAGCCCTCTCTAAAAGCATTTCCAAACACTTAAGTCAAGAACAGTGCGTATATTCTGGTTAAGGCAGTGTACGGTTACAGGCGATACATCCAGTGATTAGTCACGAGTTGGGTTGAAACATGGCATCACTAGTCCAAGGGTTGCTGACTTAAATAGTTTTCATGCACAGAATTAACTTGCAGATTCCTTGATGAGGAATTGTATTCTGGCTCTAACCAAGTATATATCCTCTTGTTTGTTGATCAAATTTTGTAAGAAATCCTTCATCACATTTAAATGTGCACTATATATGTGTTTTTCATTATATTTTGTGTAATGTAATTAGAGAATGTAATTTCTAATGTTTTTTTGGCTTCAAATTATAACTTTTCCATTTCAGCCAAGTGTGCACAACCTATGATGCCAATGTTTTTTTGTTTCATCCATTATAATAACGTTAGGTAATCATATTTGAAATGTTCAAATATTTTTTAGTTGTTAGCCATCTCATTAATTTGATATAGAGCATGATAAGCCTCTGTTATTTCTGTTTGCCTTTAGAGATTTGTTTGTATGCTACTGAACTATTATTTATTTATGCTGGTGACTAATTCATCAATATTCTTCCAGTTTTTCATAATTCTATTATTCCTTCTTTGTGTTTGTTCATTGTCACTCCTGTGTTATTTTGCATTTCTCTTGTAATTCTTGTATGTTGCCTTATCTTGTTTGTGGTGGTTTTGAACTACGAGGGTCATCCGGAAAGTAGTACCCGTTCGTGCCGCATGAAGTGCTGACGACGCGAGTAGCCGCTGGACGAGGTCAGATAGCTTCAGTGGCTTGTCTGCCTTCTCTGAGCCAAGTTGCGTGACGCTAGCATTGCCTGTGTTGTTTCTGTGATTGTTTACAATGTTTAAAAAAATTGAGAACGCCGCCAGTTGTGAAGTGAGGGCAGTGATTAAATTCCTCAATGCAAGAAACGTTCGCCCATGTGATATTCATCGCCAATTAAAGGAGGTGTATGGAGACAATGTAATGGACGAGTCGTCTGTTCGGCGGTGGTGTCGCAACTTCAACATGGGGAGGGGGAACACACACGACGATGAGCGTTCGGGGAGACCGTCTGTCATTACAGACCAACTGGTGAGCTCAGTTGACGAATTCGTGAGGAACGATCGGCGCGTCACAATTGATGACATCTGTGAGCATTTTCCCAATGTTTCTCGAACAATTGTTCATGAAATTGTTAAACACCATCTGCATTATGCAAAAATTTGTGCAAGATGGGTCCCTCGCGTATCTCAATGAGCTGGCGGCGAAGGACTATGCAGCAGGAATACAGAAACTTGTCACACGTTATGACAAATGCCTTAATTTGCTTGGAGATTATGTTGAGAAGTAGTTTAAAGTATCCTCTTTCAAATAAAATTTTTTATGTTTGTTAATATTTACTTTTGTCTTTTTATTTCACGAACGGGTACTACTTTCCGGATGACCCTCGTATATGATAGCATGATGTATATTTATTGAATTGAAGCTACTTCCATCTGAATATAATTTACTGACTGCAGACTCTTTATCTTGTTCAAATATTTCAAGTTCTAGAAATTGTGCTTGGTGTATGTAATTTTGCAAATAATTAAATGAAAAATGGACATGACAAATGTCTGACCTGCATTATTTATAAAAGTTGGTTGCATGTGACTAGTTAGTGAGACAGTTTCTCAATATCATTTGTTTTTTTTCTAAAATAGATGTTGGAACATGGTGCAATATGGTAGAACTAAACCTTGGGACGAATCAGTTATCAAAAATTCCTGATGATATCCAGTGTCTTCAAAGTTTGGAAGTTCTCATTCTATCAAACAACCTTTTGAAGGTGTGTATTATTTATCGTTTTTCCTTTGAAAGAAGAGGAAAAAGTTAATTTTAAAATTGTGATTATTTTGTACTGAATGTCTTATCTTTTGACAAATTTGTAGAGAATACCTGCCAGTATAGGGAATCTTCGAAAACTGAGGGTTCTAGATTTGGAAGAAAATAAGCTTGAAACCTTACCAAATGAAATTGGCTTTTTGAGAGATCTACAGAAACTAATTGTTCAGTCAAACCAGCTGTCAAGTTTACCTAGAGCTATTGGGTATGTATCTTAAAAAATGTTAGCTGCTTATAAGTATGGAAGCTAGACAAATCACTCACTGCTTGCCTCTAGAAGGCAAGGAAATCTCTGTTGAAATTTATATTGCTTTATCCTCAAGAGTCCTTGATATCTAAATGTCTCTGTTATGTTTCATAGGCATTTGACTAGTCTGACATATCTTAGTGCTGGGGAGAATAATTTAAGTTACCTCCCTGAAGAAATTGGAACATTGGAAAACTTGGAGTCATTGTACATCAATGACAACCAAAGTCTGCATAACTTACCTTTTGAGCTGGCTCTATGCACCAATCTTCAAATCATGAGTATAGAGAACTGTCCATTGACTCAAATACCACCTGAAATTGTTGTTGGAGGGCCATCTCTGGTGATACAGGTAAAGCAGAACTGATGATTTGTCCATGTGTACATTTAGGCTAAATGGTCTTTTTTGCTAGCCTACTAATGTGAATACTCTTTTTACAGTTCTTAAAAATGCAAGGTCCTTATCGCTCAATGTGAAGATACTGAAGAGGAGACCTGTCAATGGGAATAGTAATCTGGAGAGGTACACAATGCTGTTGAAATAATTTCATGTATTGATCAACTCTGCCCTCTTTCACGAAGGATTAGATAAACTGAAGTGATTAAATCAAAATTTGTTGCTGTGAAAAAAATTATTTTTTAATCTTGGAGACAAAAATGTGGTTTATTTGCTATAAAATTTTAATAAGTGAGGATATTTGATGAGTAAATTGAAATTTATGCGTAAGCCATAAGTGAAAAATTGCTTATTTGCAGTTTTGCTTGGTAAATTCATGTAGGACCATAAGTTGAGTAAATACATGAAATTTGAAGGTACTGCTGCGTTGAGGTGAGCATAAAAGCCAGAAAGTGAATGTGAAACTAATTCCTCCCAATTAAGGCAAATAGAGAAATATTTATCAATAGCGATAATTAATCTCGCTTAATCTCAAGTCTCATGTGCTATGAAATGTCTGTAAAGTGTTAATGTTTCTGTCTACATAATATGGGAATTTTTTCCATGATGGTTAATTCATGTTATTTCAGAGCGGCATTTTTTGCTGTACGTTGTAACGTTTATTCAAATTTATAATTGTTTTTAACTTAGTTACACTCAATATTTGTACCTGAATTAAACTGAACACAACTGCAAATCAGAGCCAAAATAGTATTGAGTGACATCTTAGATCTATGCTTGTTGCCAGACAACTCTACTATAATAAAGCTACCTAAGTAGCTCAAGTTGGCTATTGATTAAGTTGGTGTGGACGTTTATAATTCTATTCTATGTGATCTTTAAGAATTATTCCAAGTAAATTGTTAAAGCTGTGCCATTTATTCACAAGTATTTTGTATAATGTATATTTAGTTTTTAATTGAGACATTTTAGAATTTTATTTTACATTCATTGTCTGTTCTGTTTCCATCAAGAGACTAAAAATATGAATAATTTTGTCAAGTCCAAACCACCACTTCGGGAGTTGCCATGTGTACTATATTCCTTGTTGAAGTATATGTCTTTCAAAACTGTTTGTGGGCTCCGTAGAATACCCCTACAAGATAAAACTTTTCGAAGGTGCTTGTTTGTGTGATTTAAAATAGTGGCTTAATACCATTAAAATGATTAATTTTCTATTTTTAATGCTTTGTGTATATGGTGTCTCATGAGCAGTGTTTCTCAGTTACTAGTCTTAAGACTACTGCCTAATTATTGAACAAAGAAAAGTTGTGGCACAGACCAATATATTTTCCCTTGTCAAGTGTCCATCCCCAATATTATTGGTGATTCATAACATAATGCTATTTGGCTTCTGCCTAAACAGCTTGTAATGCCACCTCTGTGAAATGTGTCATATATACATAATGTTATTTTTCCTGTGTATATTTTAGGCTAACCCTAGGTAAAGTTCATACAGTCACAATGAGTGAGCCATTACTGGAAAGACAGTGAAAAATAAAAGTTGAGCTGAAGTCAAATTGAAGCAGTCATCTGGAAGTCATTAAATGATAGTTGGTACTTTAAAGGTAGAGGGCCATTGTTATGCCAACTTTGAGAATCACTGCTCAAATGTGTTAACAATGTTAATGTATGGTAACTAATATTCTGATCTCAATTATTTCTGAATATTGGATATCTACTGTGTATATTTAATTTTTAGGTGTATCACAAATGCAATTATACAATTTCACCTCAATTACCAATATGTACTTGAAAGCAGACGCAAATGTGCCTGCTTGAAGCTTTAAGGTTGTCTAGTTGATATGTATACTCCACAAAATAGTGTGAAATGAGTGCTCTGGAGAAAATTTTCTTAATCTTGTGTTATGTTGCAAGCTTTTGAGCTGAATATATATTATTTTCCTCTTCAGTTTCTTTAACACATGTGCATAGTGGTTCACAAAATGCCTTTTAAAATATGATTTTCATCTGTTTATCAGAAGATTTTTTCTATCGAAATGTTATCTCCATCAATCACCAATGGTCTTAATTTGGTAATTGACATGTTGTATCATTTGGATTTTACATAAACCCCTAAATATGTAAAATGTAACTGGTAGGACAATTAGTTTTTGAAACAATTTTGTCAACTCAAAAAAATTCTTCAGTTATGATAAAAATTATGGGGACTGTTGAATAAATTGGGATTTAAGGGGATTTGTTCAAGTTTTTCAGACATTCTCCGATGATGTGAATTCTTCACTTTGCTAGATCACTTCTGGTCCAGAGGTATTTGTTCTACTGATCTTGAGTGGTAACTTAGCATTTTTCTACGTGTTTTGATCAGTCATTTTATCAACAAAATTGAGTGAAGTTGAATTTCAGACAAATATACTAATTTATGCAACAAGCTGTTTTTTGATGTTTTTATCGTGACTTTTTTTTAAAAACACCTCCACAGAAAAGGCTGATTAATGAGGAACTTGTTGATAAAACTTTGTAAAAAAAATCTTACAAAATCTGAGCTTAATGGCACAAGAGGTGTTAAGTATTTAAGAAGTTAAAAATGTACTAATTAAAAACCTAGGTGGGATTGAATCCCACAAAATAAATGATGGTGGGTATATAATTATTAAACAGATTTTATTTCGACACTGCATGTTACGTATTAATTTCTCCCGTGTTCTGTTATCAGATGATTTTGAAATGTTGGCAGTACATCTGAGCATTGATGAGTGAGTCATTTTCAATAATTGGATTCAAGTAATGGGCCTAGGTAATAGTTATATGATTTTTACTCACTGTTAAGTGTGCTCATAATCAGAAAACCCTCATCAGCTCTTCTGCCTATGAGTGTTTGTGGATATTTGTCTTAATTTTCTGTCAATATATAGTTGTTCCCTGCCCAAATTCAAAATGGAAGCTTACTGTACGTTATTTATAATACCTGAAGTGGAAATATTTATGGGTTATTGTCACATCCCTTATGTGTCACTTGGGTTATTGTCATACCCTAATGTGTCATTTATGTTGATGTATAAGTGTAGGATGATTGGGCATCCTGGGATTCCAGGAGTTGCCCCAAAAATATATTTCCTACAGCAAGCAATATATGTTGGTTATTCACTGCCACCTTTGGATTGTGAATGATTTTCAATGTATTATGGCAGACTTTATGAGTGAAGGATAATAAGTTATTTTTTTGGATGATGGTGAATGAACATTGCATTCTGAAGTCAGGGTCACACTGGTTTAGAGCACAAGAGAAAGAAAGTTAATTTTGTTGTCCACAGACAATTATGAAACTGGGAAATTTTGAATGTTCTGGCAATTTTTTAAGGGAAATGATTGAAGGGTCCTAATATCATGAATTGTTTGAATAATTGGATATTATCGATGTGGTATCTGGTAAATCAGTTTTATTTCATCTGAATGTCCATAATGCCAAATGAGATACTAGGCTGATTTTTTTCCTGAGAAGTTAAACAGTATTTTGATTACTCATGCAGTTTTTGTTAAAGTTCAGAGTAGTCAAATTGTCAGGAGAAAGCCTTAGAATTGCTTAAATCATTCAGAATTTGAGGAAGTGAGACCACTTTTATCACTTGAAGGCCATCGTGCATGCAGACCCTGCAAAAACCAAGACTATAGTTAGAACAGCATAAGTGATATTGGAGGTGTGCAAAACGATGAGGGGTAATAAAAACATGCCAATTCGGATTTTTTAAAATGTGGAGAAAAATATTTGCGAAATGGTAACAGTTTTAGTGTCAAAAATTCAGGGGGTAAAAACCTTGAGTGTCTGCAGTACCCCAGTGACCCATGTTCACTAATTTGGGACCAGCTTCAAAAAATGACATAGATAACAACAATTGGATTTTTTGTTTAAACTCTGTTTTAACTCCCAAAAATTAGTTATCACTGCTGATAAAATAATATACCCAGTTATTTTCCCTGGGGAATTCTTAAACCTTTCTTTCATATTCAAGTAGTAGTTTTTTGCTATTGTACTTCTGGTGTGCATGCAGAGACCATTGCTATTCATCAATTCTTTGAACCATAATTTTGTCTCAGAAAAATTGGCAATAGAAATACTTATTGCTAATTTTCTTGCATCAATTAAAATCATTTCTGTTGAAACAGTAATTTTGTTCTTCCTGTGTTTTATCCAGTTCCAAGCATATTCCTAGTGCTGTGGATGTTAGGAGCGTATGAACATTCAGGTTTTTTTTACTCCTATCTGTATTCATAGAATCAATTTTCTGCCTCCTCCATTCTCATATCATCTGTCTAGTTATTCGGTCAAAATGCCTTTCTACTGCCCTGTTTCATTGTTCTGATGCATTACTCATGATTTACAAGTTTAAATGCTATACTCCGTAACAATCTTCTCTCTTTTAATCCCATGCACTTATTCTAAATTTAAATTTTTATGCAGCACTTAGTTTTTGTGTCCTGATGGGGACAAAATGGGGATGTATTACACCTTGAATGACACTCTGATTTATGATTAATTTGGGCATTTTATAGGAAGTACTGTCAATAAAATATTAAAGCTATCTTACTACTTACTCAAAACAGTGATCTTTATCAAAATTTGTGATGGACACTTAACTATTTATGAGGCCTGATAAGGGGAAAAATACGTAACAGAAGTAATCTTTTGCACTTTATGATTTTGAATATACATAAACAGTCAGTTTATTAAGGTCAGAAGCGCAGAACATTACCCACTGCATTATCATGTCCCTGAAATAAAAATAGGCTGTACAAAGTCATAATATTCATCCTTAACAATGAGTTGTATCTACCTTTTTCTTGAGTAGAAATCAGAGGCATGTCACCAGTGTCTGACACCATAGATAAGATGTGCATGAATGAATGCATGGTATGCATTGATGAGATACTCGAAAGTCTCACCATTTAAATTTCTTGAGTGAATATGGGACTCTGGAAAGTTTTTTTTTAATACTATGGATATGGGAACTAATGTTAGTTAATGGTCAAGTGAGTGAATGAAAAGTAAATGAGCAAGTAAATGAAAAGAATCCTTGTCACATGCCAGAGGTTTTAGGAAACTGGAAGAGAATAATTTTTATTAGAATAATGAAAAGTCTGTTTAAAGAGAACCATAGGAGTTCCGTGGAAGAAGGGTCTATGAAGTCTCAATGTTGCACCGATTAAGTCATTAAATAAATAAAATTATTAACTTATATTAGGGTGACAAGTGCCAGTTTGATTTCAGATATGGATAAATGTTTTATCGTTGGCCAATAAGATCTCTATGGGCCACTACCTTACTGTGCTGGATAGGTTTGTTTTTGTGTCCCTGAAAGCTAAACTGGTGGGATCTTAAGCTCCTGGCTTAGTCACCTAAGCCAGGCAGGTCAAAGAGTAGGAACCTGGCTTAAAGTGGCCCTGGGTCCTCCCAAATTTGAGGCTGAGAATGGGACTGACAACCCCACTCTATAACAAACCTTATTGTTGGGAAACATTTACTTACTTAACCACTTTAGTGGGGTGAGGTTGAGGCTTGATAATCCCTTCTTCCACCTCCTATACATTAAAAACAATTACAAACATCCAAGCCTTAGGTGGAGGAAAACCCTATTTACAAGAAGTCTTGGAACAGGAAAAGAGAAATTAATGATAAATCTGGCAAATGCACATTGACTCAAACGCGGAGTGTATTTTTGACCTTGGTAACCTGGAGCATAAGAACCATGTTTGCGGGCAGGGTAACCCGCGTAGGTCTCTGAGGTGAAACTGAGGTATGGAATGTATGTGTTGGCATTGTAGGAAGTAAGGTGGAGTGAGGATGAAAGGATAGATAGGAGGAGATACTCCATGTTTTTCTGTGGGTCTGGCATAGGAACTGGACAGTGTGTTATGTGTGCTAAAATGAAACAAAGCTACCTTGCGATTGATCATTGATGTAAGGTCTGCCCGTGGCCTTAACTGTGACTCAGATCAACACTTGGTAAAGGCTCGTTAAAGGAGAGACTTGCAAATGTAGAATGTATTAAGGGAACCAAAAGAACCCAGTGGGCTGTGGAGGAACTTAAACTATTAGTTTTTGTCACCCAGTACCTGGAGTTGAATTTCCATTAACAAGTTTTTTTAATCGCTGCTTTAATAAAGCTATTTCTGCATGACACTTTCTGCTCTGTTAGTATATCAGTAAAATGCCATAGAACCTGTAAAAATCTGATTTAACCTTGATAGAAAACTGCAGTTTTAAAAGCATCTTCCATAAGACATTTTGTTTTTGCAAATTTACTGTGTAAAAAGAAATAACTTTTACCCCAAAGATCCTCAATTTGTTGAAACTTAAAATGTTACCTCATTCATCAACATCCCTCTAATTAAGTAGAGTGGTCCTCTTCATTTCATGAATGTACAGGTGTAATGTATGTAATATTTAACATCACTCCAAGTAATGTAGAGTTTAACTTGCCAGCAATTGCTGTTCCTCTGCAACTTTCTTGTGAACAATGAAACCGAAATGCCCAAAGCTACGTGGTATCCCTAAGAAAATATTGCTCAATCCGAAAATGTTGTTAGTTTCTCTTTTTGTGATATTACTATTCTTCTTGTCATTGCAGGTGTTCTGAATAGTTAGACTGTTTTTGAGGATTATTCATATATACATATTTTGATATAAAATTGAGGCGTGGAGCTGGAATTCATTTTGGTTAATATGGTAAAACCTGTAAGTTGCCTGAATTTCAAAAATATATGCACATGAATGGGGGCTATAAGTTGATTGTGGTGGTGTTGTGGATTTTGAAATAGGAAAGCAATAGAAAGCAGTCTTTTCCATGACACTGAAAATACCTAACACTACATAGGATAGCCTTTTTATGTAGAAACATGACAAGCCATGAGAGAGCATATCTCTTAGAGTTAGAGATTAGAATTAGAAAATAATGTTGAGATTTCTCTTTAGTTTTTCCTAACATTCATTGTCACAATTAAGTTTATGGTATATTCTCAGTTAATTGTGGAATAATAGGGCACATTTAAGCCTTTAAATCTAGGTGAAAAACCTAAAAGTGTAATCCTAAGAAAAGTACTCATATTTATATACCTTGAGTTATATGTACACTAGTAGTTATGTCTTCTTCACAAAACCCAGTCACATCCCAAACTCCGAACACTCGGCAAAACACAGCAACAAATCAATGGGAACATACTAGCATGGACAAAACTATGTCCATGTCAGTATTTTAATAGATGAAGAGATTTTCAGAAATGTGCAAAGAAGGGTATTAAGAGAGAATTATGGGGAATACAATGCTAAGTACATAATATTAGGAGGGATTAGGATGGTGCAGTGGCTAGCTTACTGGCTTTCTATGCCTCAGGTCCAGGTTAGAATCCTGGAGACCATATGTCTTTTTCAGAGGTATCCAGATCTCTACTTGAGGTGCTTTGTGCAGAGCACTTTAAGTGAGTGCACCGTACATCGGTTGGGACATTCACCTGTGGACCCCTTGGCACCTTTTGATAAGAGTAGACTAATGCCAACACCAGGTTTCTCTCCAACATTTCTCCTTTCCCACCCATCCCTGATGATATCAGCTGTCGGCTGCCTCCCCTAAATCTACTACTACTATTGAATTAGGGCTATATTCCATGGAACTCAACCATCTCCTAAGGATCCATCTTGTCTGTGGTCATATGCTCCTGAACGTATTATTTTGTGTATTAAGAAAAAGAAGGCATCACAAGAGTTTTCATGTGCCATGAATATTGTCATAGCATGATGCAGTGATGTAGTTATTGAAAAGCAACTCTTGGAGGTGAGTTGACTCGCTGCTAATAGGGAGACAAATTTGCCGTGCCAATGCAGTTGGTTAGTGTCTGACACCCAGAGTAGACAAATGATTTTTTTGAAAGGAAAAAATAAAATTATGCCCATGATTTAATATACTTTGTAAAAAAAGAGGCTACTGTAGATTTGTATGTAGAACCATTGATGAGTTGAATAATATTGCATTTTGAAAGCCGCGAAGTGTAAAAACCAAGGCAGCCATACTCCTTGGAGTATTGTTTCCCTAACCCTGCAGAATTAAGGAAATATTTTATTTGCGATTAGAGTATAATAAAAACTATAGGTATGGTTTTATTTTTTTTCCTTATAAAACAATTGCTCTGGGTTTCTGACACCAACCAACTGCACTGGCATGACAAACTTAGTCTCCCTATTTGTAGCACTTGAACTCGCCTTCAGGAGTTATTTTTCAATAACTACATCATTGCATGCTATGACTATATATTCATGGCACATGGAAACTCTTTTGATGCATTATTTTCCTTAGTACACAAAGTAATAAGTTTCAGAAGTAAAATAAGTGTACACAAGATAGTTCCTTAGGAGGTGATTGAGATCCATGGAATATGGTCCTCATTCTAAGTAATACGATGTACTTAGAATTGTGCCTGCGTTTTGTAATTGTGGGGCGGTAATTGATTGATAGTGTCACGTTAAAAACAATATTGAGGAAGGCTATGGGAAACCACCTGAATTATCATTCCCAAGATTTAAATGATGGACATAATAGAGAATACGAGGGCGGTTCAATAAGTACCCGTGGTAGAAATGAAAAAACCATTAAAAATTTTTTTTTTTCATTTTTCAACATAGTCCCCTTTTAGAAAGATACACTTTCCCAACGTTCCGGCCATTTTTTTAACCCCTCCAAAAAATAGGATTCGTCGAACTCTCCAAATACGCCTCTGTCTCGGCGATAACTTCCTCGATTGAGCTAAATTTTTTTCCCGCGAGCCATTTCTTCATGTTAGGGAATAAGAAAAAGTCGCTGGGAGCCAGGTGGGGTGAATACGGGGGGTGCGGCAGCAATTCATAACGTAGTTCATGACAACGCGACCACTCAGGGTGAATGTGCTGGTGCTTGTCCACCGTGAGCAATCGCGGCACCATCGGGCCGACAATTTTTTCATCGCCAACTTATCATGTAAAATATTAATTGCCGTTCCGGTCGACACACCCAAGGCCTCTGCTGCTTCGCGCACTTTCGTTCGTCGATTAGCGAGAATCATGGCGTCGACTTTTTGAATGATTTCCTCGGTAACCACGTCTGCCGGGCGTCCTGGTCGCTCCTCATCAAAAACAGATGTTCGCCCACGTTTAAATTCGTTGAACCAATATCTAACTGTGGTCATAGATGGCGAAGTGTCCCCATAAACAGCATCCAACTTTGCTTTTATCTCCTCGCATTTCTTCCCATCCAAAAACAAAAAGCGAATTCCGAAAGATACTCTTATGCTCTTTTTCCATCTTAGCGAAAATCACGAAACACGTCTTACTCGAATGGCTGCAAAATCCAAACTAACCTTTAACTCAGTCTGAAATTTGTTTACCGTCGTTTGATATATGGCAGCACTCGATGATAACATACACTTCCCTCAGGAATGACCTTTGTCGTCAAACACGGGTTCTTATTGAACCGCCCTCGCATGAGTCCTGGCAGCTACAGGACTCGGCCCAATCGGCCGTGTGTCGTGCCCGGCGGTTGAAGAGTCAAGGCTTCCGCGGTCGTCATCTCACGAAACCTTTGCAAAGGAAAACCGACAGCAGCAGAACAAAAGACGCAGAAGAAGAATACCAAATTAGTTAGAATAGGAACTTGGAATGTTAGGACAATGTTGAGGACAGGAAAATAAGATAATATTGAGCGAGAGACGGAGAGAGGAAATATAGATATTTTAGGTCTGTGTGAGGTGAGATGGAAAAATAGCGGGGATTACTGGAGTGATAATTACAGAATCCAGCTGCGGGGACGAGAGCCAACGAGGGGTTGGCATAATATTGAATAAAGAGGTAGGAAGAAGCATAGTCAACATAGAACAAACGACGGAAAGAATATTGCTTGTAGAGATAAAAGCAGAATCGACGAACGTGGTCATTGTTCAGGTATACATGCAACCAAGCAATCATCGGGAGGAAGAAGTCGTTAGGGTATACGATCAGTAGGAGGATATATATAATAGGTTTGTACCTGCAGGGAAACATTATAATAGTGATGGTGGATTGGAATGAGACAGAAGACGAAGGAAGAATTGTTGATGTGGTGGGGGACTACGGTTTAGGCACGAGGAATGACTGCTGGGAGAAAGCAATTGAGTTCTGCAAGATACAGGGGTTAGTCATCACCAACAGTTGGTTTAGACCCCACAAAAGGCATAGGTTTACATAGAAAATGCCACGTGACTCAGAAAAGTATCAGTTAGATTATTTTCTGGTGAGACATGTTTAGAAACAGTGTGATCAATTCGCACAGCTTCCCAGGAGCGGATGAGGACTCCAGGACTACAAGTTAGTGGCTTCGAAATATAGCGTCCGTTTCAAAAAGATAAGGTAGGGGCGGCGGGTTAGGAGATGGAATGTAGAAGCATTATCTGGATTGATAAGGAAGGAGCATCAGCAGGCTGTAGAAAAAAATCATGGATTATGGTAAAGAGCCGAGTACTATCGAAAAAAATGGGAATGTATCAAGAAAGGGACATCGAAAGCCACAAAAGACACTATGGGGACGGTAAACGGGAAAAGGACAAATAAACCATGGATCACGGATGAGATGATAAGAAAGATAGATGAGAGAAGAAAGTTGAAGAATATAAACACAGAGTTAGACAAAAGGAAGTACAAGGAGTTAAATAATATATTGAGAAGGGCTACAAATAAAGCAAAAGAAACATAGTGGAAGACGCAGTGCGAGGATATGGAAAGTTTGCAGAAGAAGGGTGAATTTGGTGCGCTATGCAGCAAGGTTTAAATCACTTCGGGAAGTAAAATGTGAAGATCTGTGCTAACAGTTAGAGATAAGCTGGGTAAGATAAAAGTTGACACAGAAAATATCCAAGGGAAATGGAAGGATTATATAGAAGAACTGTATGGTAAAGAACTTATGCCAACAAGGTTAGACAGAAAATGAACATGACGTAGAGGACGATAGCTTAGGTCCAGGCATACTCGACGATGAGATAGAAAGGGCATTAAGGGAGAGGAAATCAAGGCCATGGGGGTAGACAACATTTCTGCGGAATAACTGAAAGGCTAAGGAAGAGACAATATGAACTGATTCGTATCATCTACGAGAAAAGAATCTTGCCGGAAGACTGTGAGATCGGTGTTAGTTCCTATTCCGAAACAGATGAAGGTTACATCATGTGAGGACTGGAGAAAGATACGTTTGATATTCCACGCAGCTTAAGTTGTTCTTAGGATCATCAACAATAGGGTAGAGAGTAGGGCAAATGATTATTTAGGGGATGATCAATTTGTGTTCAGGAAGGGGAGAGGCACGCGCGGTACCATTGCAGTAATGAGATCACTAATCGTGAGGAATATAGAATTCAATCAGGACGTATTTGCCTGTTTCGTATATTTCGAAAAGGTGTTTGATAGAGTCAATTGGGAAAAACTAATGAGTATATAGTAGAAAATAGGAATAGATTGGAGGGAAAGGAGGCTAATCCGCAACCTGTACATGGCTGCTTAGACTCAATCCGCAACCTCAGACTGCTTAGGTGCGAGTGGGGAACGGAGAGTTCGAATGGGCAGTGCTAGGAAGAGGTGCAATGTAGGTTTGTCCATTGTCACCGGTGCTGTTCAACGTTTATTTGGAGGAAATGATTAAAGAGGCATGGGAAGAACTGGAGGTAGGAATGAAAGTAGGAGGGGAAGTCGATAAATCAGTTAGGTTTGCTGATGACCAAGCTCTAGTTTGTCAGTCAGCCAAGGGGTTGCAAGCATTGCTGAATGAACTGGAAACTCAGTGCGATAGATATGGGATGAGAATCAATATTAATAAAACCAAGGTTATGCGATTTTACAGAAAGAAAAAGGCTAAGCTAAACATTAAAATAGGATGGCAAAAACTAGAGCAGGTGGAACAGTTTACGTATCTCGGAAGTGTTAAGGATCAACTCGGTCAAAGTAGTAGGGACGTAAGGAGAAGAATTGCGCCAGGCAAAGAGGCTTTCACAAGGAGGGAGTTAATGACAGGGACGTTGAGTAAGGATGTTAAGAAAAGTCTTCTGAAAACTTTGATATGGGTCGTAGTCATGTACGGTGCGGAAACGTGGTCATTGAAGCAGGAGGATAGACGTAGACTGGAGGCTTTTGAAATGGGGGTGTGAAGAAGGTGAAGTGGACGGCAAGGAAAACAAATGAGGAAGTCCTAGGTATGGTAGGCGAGGAGAGGGGTTCGTTGGGAGAAATCCTAAGGAGACAGGAAAAATGGATGAAGGGCGTATTGATCGGCAGTGGGATGTTGAAGACTGTAATAGAGGGGAGAATGTTGAAGGGCAAGAACAGGATAGGGATGTTGGATGGGATGAAGGGAGGATGGAAGCACAGAGATGAACCACAATGAGATGAACTACACAGAGATGTAGAATAGGCTGCTGGATTTTTTTGTTGGGAGTCACATGATGGAAGGAAAGAAGTTTACGGAAATAAAGAAGGGTGTATTGTAGAATAGGATGCTGGGTCATGTTTTGTTGGGAGTGTCAAGAAAATTGATTGCTAGCTTGTGTCCATCCAAACCCTACCTTTAATATTATATTACCTTAAACAATAATTAATGAAACGACAGATATTTTTTGTAGCCACCAGTTTCACAAATATAGCACGTGATCACAACTCATCGCGTACTGTGCATGCCTCGCGTGTATGCCCCACCTGCTACTCACCCTGAAATAAGCTGGTAGATTTCTGGTATGCCCTCTTCTCTTACGCCTTACGCCTCTAACGATTCTCCCTGACATAGGGCCGAAATGAATGAAGATTCTTGTGTACCAAGTGCTCTGTTAATTTTAATGTCTTTTGAATTGTCTCAATGATTTTCGAAAGGCTCATTTGGCATTGGCTCTGCATATGTTATAATCGCGAAAGATCTCGTGTATGTTTCGTTTGGCGTGACACAGCCTTTGAATCCTTAAGGATTTGCTGAACCTCCGTATTTAATCAACTAGGTTCCTAGTTCTCCTTCATGGGTTTGATTTCTCTGAACCTCTTGACCATTGAGCGCGTGATGTCAAGGGAAGAATAAAACATACCCTCGGCTCTCGATGCTGAATATAATATTAATTTCATCTGTTTCGTCATTCTAACCACACCATCACCAGTACGGAATCATACTTCGACTGTCATTTATATTTCCTTTTCATGTTTTCTTCGGCCTTTAGTTTTTTCACACGGCTGCTGTTAAATTCATTCTTAATTTCGTGCCATATTTATTCAATCAATCCGGTTGTTAGTCATTGCCATTTGCTTTTACAATGACCGTTGGAAGTTCTCCTCAGCTCAGTTTACTTTCAGACGATACTTCATTCTCGCTAACCTGTCGATATCTGCATTCCGATAGCTTTTGCAGTAATGTATTTGATTCCTAAATTTCTCCTTCACAATTTTGTCATCAATTTAATATATTCTTATGTGTCCTAGCATCTTTCACGGGCATCACCTTCATGGGTGGTTCCGAAAGTGTTTTTGTAACCGCTAATTTGTACTTTTCAGTTCATCAGAGTGTCATATTATAATATCGGCAATCCTAGTGAAAATATCCAAATATGCTGTACCATTCCTTCTATATGTAATTATATTGGCAATTTACCATCGCCACAGTAATCAACGCGGAGGTTGGCTTGATAGGTGATCTAGTAGAGCTCATTCCACGCTACAATCTACAGCATTTTCCATTCACACATCAGGTATCACATCCGTTACTTTCCCAGTGCCGGCTGTGGTTTTCTAGGAAGACCTGATACCCAATCATGCTCACAGAATGAGTACAATTGGGCATTAGCACTAAATTTCGGTCGATGTCTGCCCTCATACCACGAGCCTTATGAACAGTATGCTTTCTACACATTATGATGCCCTTTCCTTTCAATTATAATGTAGTGTCGTCATAAATTTCAAAGGATATATTACTATCCAAGATAAGTGTCGGACGGTCTGCAACGACTGTTACTGATTACATGAAGCGCGGAATTTATTGCCATATTATTTCCTTCATCAGCTCTTTATATATTCTGACTTCCATCATGCTGTCCAAAAAGCTTCTTCTCCGCTTACCTTATATTATGACCTTCAGTATCCCACTCCTTCATCCGTTGTATCGAATTTCATCCAGCAGCTTCCTCCCTTCCCACATCATATTTAAAACTTAGTCTTCTTCTCCTTCCAGCTAATGTCCTCCTTAGTCTCCATATTCTCAAATCATTGCCTTCGCTCATCCTCTTCTGCAACGTTCAGGTAATTGAACGAGTGTTTTTCCTGATTTACTCTCCTTGCGAATCAGCGTACCAAAGCTGAAAACTCGACTGTCTGTGTGTACGTTCCAATGCTCAAGGTTTAAGACCGACAAAGGGCTTCGTTGCCTTTCGAATAGACTAAACCTCATGTCTCACATTGTCCTCATATAGAATCTCATGTGCTGCTAATTGGAAACTGGATTTTAATGCTGATTTTATTCTAACAAATAACTCTATGAACGAATACAAATTCAAAGATGTGTTTGGTTTATGAGAGACGATTTTCTTGAATATTGCATGAACTAACTAAATAAATTCAAGCATTTGTACAAGTTTTTATTATACGGCACGACGCGTTTCACCGACTTGCGGCATCATCAGGTACAAATTTGCAAAACAGACAGAGCAAGCATATATACCCTCAGGACAGAGTGGGGGCGGGGAGGGTTGGAAGGATTTGAGGGGGGTGGGGGCTCGCAGGTGCGTTGATGGATTGTTTTGACCATTTCCAGGCTAATTTCTCGGAGAGGAGTGGGGAGGGGTATGGGAATAATTGCTCATTACAAAGTGTCGTGTTGGGGTTCACCAAGTGCCTTCTAATCTCTAATTGCTCGAGAGCGTCCATTTTTAATCCTTTTGGGAGTGTGTGTAATATCTCTGGGACAAAGTCACTGCTGTGGTTGAATTCTAGTAAATGCTTGGCGAAGAGAGAGTTGTTATTCTGATTTTTGTGACACCTAGCGTGTTCCTTGACTCGTAACTTGATATTCCTGCCGGTCTGACCGACATAAACGCTGTTGCAATCCTCGCATTTCAGTTTATAAATGCCTGATTTGAGAAGGCTATCCTGGGTGTCTTTTCCATTGGCTAGAAGTTTGGAGAGGGTTATGGGTGGGTAGAAGGCTGCTTTGAGTGAGGTGGGTAGGCAGTTGGAAATCCTATATGAAAGATTTCCCAGAAACGGGATCGAGCACCACTTAAAATCTTTAGATACTGCGGGCTGAGATACGAAAATGCTTTTTATGGCCATTGCTTTTTGTTTTTTCCGTAGTAATGTGCCAACTAGTTTGGGGTTGAAACCATTGTTGGTAGCTATATTAGTGATATTCACGAGTTCAATTTTGAAGTTTTTGGGGGAAAGGGGGATGTGTAGGAGGCGGTGGATCATGGAGTGGAGGGCTGCGTGTTTGTGAGAAAAGTGGTGTGCGGAATCATTAGAAATTATATGGTCTGTATATGTGGGTTTCCTATAAATTGCAAATTCGTGTCTATTATCCCTAATTGTGATTGTCAAGTCGAGGAAGTTGATGGTGCCGTTGACGTCTTTTTCCATGGAGAAGGAGATATTCCGATGAAGAGTGTTTAGGAAATTAAGGAAGGAGTCTAACTGTCGGTTGGTTCCGGTCCATAGGCATAGTATATCGTCCACGTAACGAAACCAATAGCCCACGTTTTTGTTATGCTGATTGTCAGCATTAAAAAGATGTTCTTCTACAGAATGATCCACCGCCTCCTACACATCCCCATATTTGGGCCAAGAACAATTTTCAATTGAAAGAGAAAAGAAAATCACCGCAAAGAGGATTTATGAAAACAATGATCACAATATTACATAAAAACAAAATTAGAACTGTCAAGACTAATATGGAGAGGTAATAAAACACTGATATGCGGTAGTGGTATGATTATACAAATAATTATAATTTAAAGAAAAGATTGAGGTTACAAAGTTGTACGTTCATAGATGCATTTCATTGCACTGCGTTATGCCCAAAGATGACGTTTTTAGTATCGCGTTAACAATAAAGATAAGAGCGGAAAAAATGCATTATCTATTCCCATCGAGTATAAATTTTCGCAAATTGGAGCCTGCTACAGTATATAATCCTGGTCAAAATTGCCATCATTTTAGCACCTCAGTCTAAACTAAGATTTGGCATTTATAATGCTGCCAGTATTAAAATGCATAATTCTGGGAGTCGAAAAAGTTGGAAAAAATAGAAAGAAATAGTTGGATACCCAACGCATAAAAAATATTCGTTATTCGACTGATGAAAAACATACATTATGCAACGATTGAGAATCACCGATCAAATATTTTCCAACAGCAATTCTTCCCTTTATTTCCCAACTCATCAGTATCGAATAAGAGAAATATTTGTTGAGTAATGCATTCCATTAATTTTTATTCACATTCAAAATCTCACTGGCGCGAATAAAATTTGCCTGACGCTCACTAGGAGAACGGGGAGGTGGGCAGTGGTGCAGGCAGAAGGATGTGGGGGAGAAGTTTGTGGGGGGGAGTTTCCAATTACCAGGGATAAAGTCTTGTGGAAGATTCCAATCAGTTTCACGCGCTGAGCTCTAAGTCTTTGCTTTCCAAGAAAATGGGCGTAGAAATCTCTCCAATGGCCTAACTCAATTAGAAGTTTGATGCAAAAGGTTGTTCAATAAGGTCATGATGTTCTTATTCGCATAATTAAAGGTGAAAAAATTTAGTATTTTTCTATATTCTGACTATTGTGTAATGTATGCGGTACAGGTTTCATTAATTTGGCTACAATATTGAACAGTAGCAAACGTTGAAAGTTCTGACAGTTCAAAGACAGTCCAATAGTAGATTATCAAGCGTAGTAAATAAAACCTTTAAATTAGCTAGTTTTGCCCACTAAATGTATTGTTGGATGTTTGTCCACAGTAGAAGAACAAATAATAAATCACCAAACTCTCATTCTAGGTATAAGATTAGTTAAACCGTATTAATCAACAAACGACGTCTACCAAGACGTTCATAAGAAATATTAACCAAAAACAGCGCCCATAAGTAACCATTAAAATACAAGCACCTTAAAACCACAATAAGCCAGGGCTATTGAATACACTTAAAAATATTCCCGTGTTAGAAACAGAAGATTGTGCAATCAAAGACACGGTCAGCTTGGCGTAAACTAATTAATATAATCATAACATCACCAAAAAATCTCAACCTAACAAAGTAAAAGTCAAACGAAACACCTAAAAATACATTAGAACATCTGCCAAAATCATAGAATTAGCAATGGGAGACTTTGATAGCCATGAATGAAAAACAAACATAGGTAGTTTAAGTGAAAACTCAATGGTTAAAGAAACATTAGTCACTTCATGTATCTTTGAATAGTGTAAATCCTTCTCTTTGATCATTATTATGGGAAATCTATCGGCCAATGTAAATTTTGGATTGGCACGAACTACCAAATAATTCTCTTGTCCACCATAACAAAACAAAATCCAACATCCTACTCTACAAAAAAGTCCCATTACTTCCTCTCTTTTTTCCGCCCATCATTCCTATCATATTCCTGCCTTTTCCTCGTTTTCCTAATATTCATCCCTCTATCACAGTCTTCAACACCCCATTGCCAATCAATATGCTTCGCATCCATTTTTTCTGCCTCCTTATGAATTCTCTCAACAATCTCCCCTCCTCCCCCACCATCACTAGTACTCCCTCATTTGTTTTCCTTTCTCTCCACTTCACTGTTTCCATCCTTCTCCACACCCAAACTTCAAAACCCTCCAATCTACGCCTATCATCCTGCTCTAATGGCCAAGTTTCCGCGCCCTACATAATTACGATCCATTTTAAAGTCTTAACGAGCCTTTTATTAACATCCTCAACGTTCCTTTCACCAATTTCCTACTCCTGTTGAAAGCTTCTTTGCCTAACACAATATTAACCTTATGTCCCTACTAGATTGACCATTTTGGTCCAAAACACTTCCGAGATACGTAAACTGTTCCACCTGCTCTAGTTTTTGCCCTCCTATTTTAACGTTTCACTTCTCCACACTTACTGGAAAACCGTATAACTATTGCTTTATTTACATTTTTTCTCATTCCATACGTATCACACTGAATTTCCAATTCACTCATCAATGCTTGCAACCCCTTGGCTGACTGACAAACTAAAGCTTGGTCATCAGCAAAACTAACAGATTTCATAAATTCCCCGCCGACTTTCATTCCTATGTCCAGTTTTTCCCATGCTTATTTACGCATTTTCTCCACATGCACACATATACTACGCTGAATAGCTAAGGTGATAATCGACAACCCTGCCTTACTTCTCTTTCTAACACTACCCATCCGGACTCTACGTCCCCTCCATCCCGGGGGGAGTGGGAGAATGGAGAACCTTGGACATGTTAAGTTTGCGGATTATTCTTCTAATCTTCCACTTTATAGTACTCTCATTGTCTGCAATGTATTCATTGGTTTCCCAAAATCACTATATTAAAAGCCTTTTCGAAATCTACGAAACAGACAAATACATCCTAATTGTAGCATTATACAATATGTTCCTCTCTATTAAGTGACCTAATTACTGCAATGGCATCACGCGTGTCTCTTCCCTTCCTGAACCCAAACTGATCATCCCCTAAGTACATTTGCAATCATTTGCTCTGCTCTCCACCCTCTTGTAGATGATCCTGAGAACCACTTTAGCTGCATGCGAAATGAAACTTAATGTTCTGTAGTCCTCACATGATGTAGCCTTTACCTTTTTTTTTTTTTTGAAATAGGAGCTGACATTGAGGTGTTAAAGTTTTCCGGCCAAATTCTCCTCTCATTAACTGTACGAATTAATCAGGGATCGAGATGGTGCGGGGGCTAACGTACTGGCTTCCCACCATGAGGGCGCGGGTTCAAATCCCGGCGGTGTTGAATATTTTTCAGAGGTATCTCGATCCCTACTTGAGGTGCTTTGTGGAGGGCACTTTGAGTGAGTACGCCGTCCGTCGGATGGGACGTTAAACTGCGGACCCCTTGGCGCCTTTCGTAAAGAGTAGGCTAATGCCGACGCCGGGTTTCTCTCCACCCTTCATCCTTTCCTATCCATCCCCTATGGCGCAAATGACCTTAGCTGTCGGTCGCCTCCCCTCAAAACTACTACGAATTAATCAATAAAAAATCTTCCTCGCAATATGTTTTTACTTTTAAGTAGTTCTGCCGGAATATTGTCTACCCCCACGGCGTCATTTGATTTCATTTCTCTTAATGCCCTTTCTATCTCACCGTCGAGTATGCCTGGACCTAAGCTATTGTCCCCTACGTTATGTTCCTTTTCTATGTCCAACCTTGTTGGTCTAAGTTCTTTACCATACAGTTCTTCTATGTATTCCTTCCATGTCTCTTGGATATTTTCTGTTTGTACTATTATCCCCCCCCACTTATCTCTAACTGTTAAAACAGATCTTCCCTTGTTACTTCCCGATAGTAGTTAACCTTGTCGTATAGCGCACCAATTTTACCCTTACTCTGCAAACTTTCCATATCCTCGCACTGCGTCTTCCACCACGCTTCTTTTGCTCTATTTGTCCACATATCAATTTATTATTGATCTCTCTGTACTTCCTCCTGCCTAGCTCTGTGGTTACATTCTTCCATTTCTTTTTCTCATCTATCTTTCAAATCATTTCATCCGTAATCCTTGGTTTCCTTGTTCTTTTCCCGTTAACAGTTCCTATATTATCTTTTGCGACTTTCGATACCCCTTTTTTGTACGATGCCGATGTTCCCATTTTACTTGATAGTACTCAGCTCTTTTCACTCATTCATATTTTTCTCCACAGCGTGCTGATACTCCTTCCGTGTCAATCCAGTTATTGCTTCTACATTACATTTTTCTAAACCGCCTCCTCTGCCCTCTCTTCTTGAATTGGACCCTATACTACATAGATACTAAATTGCGATCTGAGTCCACATCCGCTCCCGGGAAAATGTGCAAATTGATTACGCTGTTCCCAAATATCTGCCTAGCCATAATATAATCTACCTGATACCTTTCTGAATCACCTGGCATTACCATGTTAACTTGCGCCTTTTGTGGAACATAAACCAAGTGTTTGTGATGATTACCCCCACCTCCTGCAGAACTTACTTGCTTTCTCTTCGCAGTCATTCCTCGTAACTAAACCGTAACCCATCGCCTCAACACCATCTCTTCCTTTGCCTACCGTCGAATGCCCATTCCTCCTCATAATAAATTATTTTCCCCTAGGAATATCCGTGATTTTGTCGTCTAACCGATCATATTCCATAACGAATTCTTCCTTCCTATGATTGATTGATGGCGTGCATACCTGAATAATGTCCAAGTTTGTTCGATCCACTTTTACTTCTGCTGACAATATTCTATCAGTCGCTTGCTCTATGTCAACTACGCTTCTCTCTACCTCTTTATTAAATATTATGGCAAACTCTCGTTGACTCTCGTCTCCTACGTTGAATATTACCCTATAACTGTCACTCCAGTAATCCCCGCTATTTTTCCATCTCACCTCACACAGACCTAAAATATCTATATTTCCTCCCTCCGTCTCTCGCTTCATATTATCTAATTTTCCTGTCCTCAACATTGTCCTATCATTCCAAGTTCCTATTCTAACTAATTTGGTCTTCTTCTTCTGCGTCTTTTGTTCTGCTGCTGTCAGTTTTCCTTTGCAAAGGTTCCGCGGGATGGCGACCACGGTAGTGTTGACTCTCCCGCTGCTGGGCAAGGCACACGGCCGATTGGGCTGAGTCAAGTAGTTGCCAAGACTCATATTCTCTATAGTGTCCAGCATTATATTTTTGGGAATGATAATTGAGATGTTATTCCGTTGCCTTCCTCAATCGTGTTTTTAACGAGACACCATCACTCCATGGCCGCCCCACTTGGGTCAGAAGCCTTTACAGCCACCTCACTGAGGAGCAGACGCCTTGCGGACTACCTTTCGTCCGGCTTCTATTCTTTGACCTAGTCTTGGCTGATCTCTCTAGGAGGAATCATTATTACTCCCTCTACAACAGCTCTAGGGGCCATCGGAAAGTATATTCCTTTCCACCATGTCAAGGTTTCAGTCCATTGCAGGGGACCACGAGTGCCTTGATTATTTCTCCGTTTATTTTGTTAACTCCTGGTGCCTTGTTTTTCTTCAGACATTTCACGATTCTTTCAAGTGCGCTTCTGAGTATCTCCGGGTCCCGTTCGTCTTCTCTGACGACTTCTGCTTTATCTAAGTCGCATTCAAGTGGTTTGGGTCCCTGGTACACATCTTCTAAGTATTCCTACATCTCTTTCTAATGCCCTGATAATCTATTAGTATCAATGCGTTAGAATCTCGGGCACTGGAATTTTGTTTTTCTTTCTCCGCATTGTTTCTAAATCCATTTAGGAGCCGTTTCGCTGATTCCTTTTTTATGTTGTCGTCTACCTCCTCACTACACCTTTCTAGCCACTCTTCCGACCGATTTGGCATTCTGTCATTCTGGTATGAATTATTTTCGGAACTTTTTCTCATGGATTTCCTCAGTTTATTTCTTTGATTCTCGTATTTTCTTTTTTACCATCAGACTCCTCGAATTGCATTGCCTGAAAGATTTGACTCTTCTTGCTCATTTCTTCTTGAGTACTATTTATTCTTTCTTGAAATCTTCTGGCAGTCTCCTGAATGTATCACCCTTTATCCGCCGCTCCAGAAGGTGTCGGTCCAGACCCATGTAATCTCGCTCTTATGTCGCTCTCAATGTCTGTCCCCATCTTTACATCTCCATTTTAGCATTTTCCAACTTCCTGCGCGCTTCTAAAGGCTTAACGTTCCATTTCTCGGACCCTTATTTGTCTACCCTGACTGATGGTCTTTTATCGGTAGTCCTCACCTGAGATTCTATTGGAAAACCATTTTCCCCGCAATGTTTTCCGAGAGGGATGTTATCACGTCATATTTGAATGCAAGACTGCATCTTCGAGCGATACATTTCTCGGTTTCCCTTTGCCGTCTACGTCCCAGTACTGCGACCGATTCCGTGAATTTCACTCACGCCCCAAGTTGTGGCTGTCGCTACGGGACCGATCATTTTAATTTGTGCCATCAGTGCCTTAGAGTGAAACTGTTGTCTTTCTCGATTGGCGTAGGGTAGTTTGTTGTTGGTGCCACTTTCCTTGTTGCTTCGATCCGGAAAAAATTTTATGATGCTTTTTTTCCGAAAGCTGAAGACGCGTTCTCACCTATGTGTAGGGAAACACACCCAAACCGGAGTTGAACCCAAGCCCGCTGGTTTCAGAGGCCACCGAGTATGCAAAATGAATGAATCCTTGAATCAGCGCTAAATTCAATCCGCTTTTGTTCGTAAAAAAATTTCTCTTTTAATGACTGTTCCCGCGTAATATATAATGGCCTATAAATGATTCGATTTCATTACCTACTAGAAAAATTAAATATATTAGTTTTTATATTAAAATATGTGACGCAATCATTATGATATTGCGAATCCAATCCACTCATAAGGATTGCAGCGTTAGCTATTTTTTGACTTTTTTTTGACGTAAATACGGACATTGCGACTAAATAACATTGAAAAATCGATTAAAAAGACATGGGGTTAATGAAGGTGTGGTGCAATGTTGTATCATTTGTGTCAACTCTGCTTGAATTGTTCATAAGGGGCCAAGGGGGAGGGTACAAATCGACGCACAATTGAAAGGTAATTGCGGGAGAATTTGATGAGAATGCGATGTCGTGTTTGTCAATAGGTATGCAAATGTGTTCGTACTTGTTGTGTTGTTCGATTTAATTTCCGTTATGGTGCTTGAAAATCGAGCATTACACCACACGATGAATCCGAGTTTATGCTTGTCATCTGTATTGATTGTGTTCTACCGCAACGAAATTCTGTTGTAATCTACGGCCTGCATGTCAAATCGATGGCAAACAAATGGTCATCGGAACCAAGCAAGGCTCAACATGTATGCTCATACCGACTAGTCATTGCTGGCGGCATTGTTCGCTTCTAGTCGACCGTAATAACAATTAGCGATGACCTAAATTCGTGCCAAATTTTCATTTAATACTCATCAGTCGAAAAAGAGACAAACGCCAAAAGTCTTGGAAAGTCCTTTCTCTACAAATGATTCATTTTCATACGGCTATCCAATTCTGAACGCTCTCATAAAGCGGTGGAAAATGACTACAGGGGGTGGTCTGAAATATTTCCGACCTAAAAAATAAGCGAGATACTTTTTCTTCAACTTTATTTTTATTTTTCAACGAGTTCAATTGAAGTTGATGCAATATTTCCAGCGATGCGTCAACTTTTTTAACCCTTCCATATAGTCGTTGACGTTTTTCTCCAGAAAATATGCGTTTAACTTCCTCGTCCAATGAAAATTTCTGTCCTCCAAGCGAAACTTTAGGATAAAGAAACAGAAAAATGCCTCTGGGGGCCAGATGTGGTGAATACGGTGAGTGGTCAACCAATTTAAAGTCCATTCGTGAATTTTAGCCATGGTGACCGCCGAAGTGTGAGCAGGTGCGTTGTCCAGATGAAAAAACACTTTCTTCTTCTTCAAATGTGCTCCTTTAAAAAAAAAAGTCTGCCTTCAGCTTGTCAAGAAATGATTCGTAATACTCTCCCGTTATTTTTTACCTTTTTTAAGGTAATTGATGCAAACAATTCCGTGGCTATCCCAAAAATCAGTCGCCATCACCTTCCCGGCCGATTGAACCGTCTTCGCCTTTTTGGAGCAGGTTCACCTCTTGTGGTCCACTCTTTTGACTGTTCTTTTGTCCCAGGAGTGAAGCAGTGGATGCAAGTTTCAACCAGATTTATGAATCAACGCAAAAATCTAACTTGTTTCGCTTAAACCACTCCGAAAGGGTCTCCATCTATCCCTATTCCATATAGCCTAGCTCTCTATTCTTTATTCGACGGTCATCCAGTACCATTTCATGAATATTTGCTATGTTATCGCTGGTTGTGCCAGTTTTTGGCCGTCCCAAACGGTCATCATCAGCCAAGTTGGTTCGGCCACGTTTAAATTCAGTTGCTCGAAGTTTCACGGTTTAAAATGATGCTGCAGAGCTCCCGTCCAAATAATCTTTGATTTGCGTAGGTGCATTGCCCCTCAAAACTATAATTAATAAGAGCTCGATTCTCAATTTTTGACCTTTAAACAAAAACTATCCCAACGGCTTAGTAAAACGATTATCAAGCAACAACTGAGAGTCCAAAATGGCAGAAATTATGGTGAGCACCTTTCAGCGCATGCACAAGCACATCCCACTAAGTTTTGTTGAAGAGTGCTGCGAACTTCATATAGAGATCGGAAAATTTTCAGATCACCCACATATTTATTGTTTTCTTCAGACTTCAGGCAAATTATTTTATTAGAGTACACGCATTTTTCTATGACCGGTTTAGAAATAAACAACCGCACAGATGAAAGACATGATGCGATTGAAATTTAAATATTGTTTCCGATAAATACGTGTACATCTACATATTACCCTGCAGGTCGAGCGTGTGCACGGGTAGTGCTGTTCGTACTATAGCCATTTTGAGCATTGGCATGAGCAGAGAAAACGCAGAAGCAACATTTAGCATGCCGCAGTGGATCTCAATAATGCTACCAATCATATAGTTGTCAAATTATATGCATTATTAATGTCTCATTTGCAATAGGTTTTTTCGACGACACGATGCTATACTAGAATATAAAGGGCCAAGCGGTTGTTGAGTTACTCTTACGCGGCTTGTAAAAGATTTCGGACTGCTGTAGGGAGTGGGGATAAGACTTCAATCTTACCAAATATACATAATTTAAGTTTCAAAGTGAACGAAATGGCAAGAGAAAACTATCTCATTTAATATACTAGAGTTAATTAGGCTAAGTGGCTACTGAAGGGTAAAGCCCAAATTCCATGATATCGCATCTAGGCCGTAAGAATCTTTAGTTCAGTAGATAAGCAGTATGCAAATATAATTAAATGTAAAGGAGAGTTATTATTTTGAATAAGTTGTTTCACTCCTAAAATTCTATAATGATGTATTGAGTGTTATAATTTTATCCTAATGGCCTAGACTTTCTCGATTTCAGTGAAAAATAATTGCTGGGGACAAAATTATTTTAATATCGATATTGAAAATGCATATGCCTGCATAATGAGTTAAAGCGAGGAAAACCTATAGTGACAGAATTCTGGTCATAATCGTCTGCATTTCAATCCTAAAATTGGTTTACTGTATTCCTCCATTTCTCTCCTACCAGAGTTATTTCCCTCACACTCTCGTAGCTTTTCTGTTTAATGATTTTTTAATTCGTCCTATGTACTTCACTCTTCAATTTTCCCTTCTATTATGCTTCCAACTAATTCATTGTGACTTTTGAGTCCTTCGTATTGAGATTTCTTCTTCTACTCTGCCGTACACTTCTTTTAGTTCTTATATGTAATTGGATGGTGTCTATCAGATATGCTTTAAATGTTAACCGTGGGGACACTCGGAGTTTTAGCATTTTCATAATCTTTCATTCAAGCGCTGACTCTTTTCTTCTTTTATTAAATAAAAATAATACAGATCTGGGACATTTGGTCGTTTATTTTTTTCTGAAGTGAGTGCATGGTTCTTGACTCTATACGTATCCTTCAATGGGCAACTCCTGCACCGCGTTTTAGTGGGATTAATCGAAAGATAGAAAAAATAAAAAGGAAATACTTGCAACTTCATTAAAGGGGATGTGTCAATACGTATAAAATTGCGGGAGAGATGTCAAGGATTTAAACGTGGAACTCTTAAGTGAAGGGAAAGTTTAAGGAAGCGCATCGTAGCAACTAGTGCTGTGGAGAATTAGAGCCGAAGGTTCTGATAAATGAAATCTCAGGTGATATACTATTTAAGAAGAAAAATGTACTCCATTTCATGAGTGAGGGGTATTATTTTTGGGATTTAAAAAAAATTCGTTTCATTATTTATGTTTCATATTTCAGTGTCCCGGATTATTCATGTGATAATTTCAACCTCCTGAGACATGCTTATTGCAAAAAGTTTTTCTAAAGATGGAAAAACGTCCAAAATGAAATATAATTGTTTTTGTGTTGGTATGTTTTCCAACTAAGCGTAGGTTGTACTTCAAATAAAGGTTGTTTGTATTTATTCCTAAGAATTAAAAATGATTGTCATGGCTTAATGTGAAGAATGAAACTAAAAAGCGTTAATTAACCTTATAACCTTGAACAAATTCGAAAGAGGCATTCAATTTATTGATATCTTTTGAATTCAGCAAGACTTTGTCCAACAACTTTGATTTCATCTACAACTCGAAATCATTCGTTTCAACTCTGGCAAAAATTATCCTCTACCTTAGGCAGTTGTCAGAGGTGGGTAACAATTTATTTCCGGCAACGCATGTGACTGCTAACGAACTATTCATAAAAGTGGTAAGAGATTCCACCCCAATGTAAGCTGAACAATACCCTTGTTCTCCACACTCATGTTCAAGGCGATTGGTTATTATTAATTAATTGATCCAGGTTTGCCGTCGCCTGATCTGAGAATTTCTAACAAGTTAGAAATTCGAATTAGATCAGCATTGTTTTTGATCTCCTTTCTTCCAAAATCTTCCACCAAAAAAGTATTGGGATGGAGAGGGCTGGAGATGAATATTCTTTCACCAACGGATTCTCCTAATTATTTTTCTGATAATATTACAACGTCAATATCCGGCCCAATTTATTTAATAATTATATTTAGTCACAATAGGCTAAATGCAAAGAAAAATTAATATTTGGGGTTGTAAGTTGAAGTCAATATAAATATCATTGAAAAGTGAAAGTCAACTTATAGTTCTATTTTAACCTTTGTATTAAATAGCTATTAAAATCTATGTAAGTTAGATTGCAGCTTCAACGTTCAAAATGAAGTTTTCTTTTGAGATATCTTCATCGTATTAATTATTTTTTAGCCATATTTTTAATTAAAATGTTGATTCAACTCAATTTTAAGTCAAATGTTTAAGATTTATTTTATAAATGAGAGTTTAAATATTCACCGGGGTGCACCTGTAGGTACTTCTGACATCTTCAAACCGAAAAATATCTTATAACTAGTAGGGTTGGATCACTCTAATATTGTACGACCCTGGAAACAAATACAGTTCTACCGGTGTCTATAGCTGCTTATAATTTTGGTATGACCGCGTATTTTTGCATTATTATTTCGCAGATTTCTTCAGCTGTAAATCGAGCAGGTTTATATAATTATTTAAAGATTGTAAAGGTTCTAGTTTAAATAAAGTTCATTTGAAATCCTAAAATAATTTATTAGTTTTTAGTGCAGCAAAATTATGTGTACATGATGAGTGATAAAACAATAGCATTGCTTTAAGAACCATTTTTAAAAGCAATGCGCATATACGCAGCCATTTTTTAGAATCACCACCTCTAGCTGAATTGTTTAGAAAAGATTCGACTCGGCCGCTCCAGTCGAAATTGGCCCTGCCTTGTCAAATGCCATCGAGGCAACACCAGACCGCCGAGTTTTCTTTATGGCTTTTGATTTAATGTGTGAACTGCATTTGAATTTTACGACGAACGTAAAAAGCAATGCCGTCTTTTTTTATTCAATCTTCGAATGTATTCCTTCCTTGAGTATTTTAAGGCAGTGAATTATTTCCATTCCACCGTCCGTCGGATGAGACGTTAAGACTCGATGCTCCTCCCAAAGAACTCTTTCTCACCGAGTAATAATTATTGACTTATACACAATAATACTAATTACAGTATTCCTACTACTGGCATGGTTTTACTCTTTCTTCTATAATTATTACTTTGACATTAGTTTTCCTTATTACTTCTATTAATTTTTCTTCATGGACCAAGGACCAGGGGTTGCTGCTTAGGCCATGAAAACTAGGTCCACTAGATGTTGGTGCGGAGGTACCCACACCTCAGATACGATCGTAGGTATCGATGAATCGGCACCAGAACAGAAAAATAAGAATAGGTACCAGTTCCTCTGCACTTATTATCTAGGGCGATAACTGTGAGTATTCATCAGTACCTAAGTATAGGGACTGGTGCCTACCCCTCATTGGTATGTACGAGTATATTATAAATTAAAGCTCGGAACCAGTACATTGGTAAGAGTACCTCGGGAAATTATTCTTGGTACTGATACCTTGGTACTGGTACCCAGGCCAAGAATTCGAAGTATTCATCGGTAGCGGCACGACATTTTGATAAGAACTATGAAGTTTTTGAGAGATGAGACGGTTTTGTAGGGAACGGCGGGTGGATTTTCGATTATAATAGAGGTGAGGCCAAACTTTGTTTCGCCGTGACAGCGAATCGTGCGACGGAAGAAAACAACTTTATGATCTGTCAGTGCTGGGGTCTATTCCTCATGACTGCTAGTTCTAATCTTTGAAGTCATACTGAGGGAAACTAAGCCTTTGGGAATGTCTGTTGATGGCAGTTAGATTAGTGCTGTTTGCGAGAGAGGCATTCATGAACTTTCCGGAAAGACGCGAACCCTTAATGTCAATTTTCCATGTTTTCCGATATTAACGCTTTGCGCGGGTGGTGCACCACGGCGTTTCCTCCGCTTCATTGTTCCGGGAAAGACTGCTGGTTCTACATTGTGGCGAAGAAAATGACAGAAAGATTTGTTGCCGTATAAAATTATATCTACGGAAATATTAAAACAAGCACATGACGTCTCGTTGAGCAGTTTACATTTTTATGATTGCAATTTCTCGCACTAAGAGGACCCTTAAAGCTCAGCTTAGGTAAAGAAGGGAAGTTATGACGAGAAAATTTCGTTCAGCCTAATCGGATGGATTTCTTGTGCCCTCTGATCGGGCAAGGCGGCGTTTAATGCGGCATGTGCAATTACTTACTGAATTTCAACTTGCATGAAGCTCAAAGAGGGTAAAAATGACTTTTGCTTAAGTCGACAGTCGTGGAGCTATCAAATTCAGTTTTGGCGCACTATTTTGCAGTCATGATTCAAATAGTAGTTTATTTATTTCTTAATGAGCATATTTTTTATAATAGCATTTTTCAGAATTTATGTTTTGTTTTTTTGTCAATTAATTTTCTCCGTCGAATTTTCAACCGCGAGCAACCCCGGTCCTTGGTAAAATGTAAACTGACGTCCCGCACGAGGGTCCGTTTTCACCCTCTTACGACATGTACACGCACGTATTCTATATACACGCCGACCTCCTCTTCCTCCCAGCCAAGTCCTCAGCCCGCCTTCCCCTTCTCCAAACCCCTTGCGCACCCTCACGACATGCACGCCCACCTCACCCCGTTTCCTTTGATTTCCTCCTCCAAGTTAAACGCTGGGTGGTGGGCAAATTGCCTCCCCGTGTCGCCCCGAATAATGCCCGTCGAGCGTTCCTTATTCACTTCGTCCTTCTTACCCATTCTTCTTCGCCCTCCCCTCCCTGTTGCCCTCTCCCCTCCGCACGCTTTCCCACTCCCAGCCCGTCCTTTGAACCCCTTTCCCCCCACACTCCTCACCGTCCTCCCCCCAAATTCCCACTCCCGTGCCCCTTCTCTCTCTCACCCCCCTACCACCCGAACTCGCTCTACTGATCGATGACCAACGCAGCCAGTATCGTGGCGGGTCTTGCAGTGGTCGGAGCACCCGTGGTCGCTCTCCACCGCCGCCGTCGCCGCCGCCGACGCCGGTAAGTACCCGGCAAGGGAGCACGGCGCGAGTGTTTTCCGCTGTTTCCCTTGTTTCCTCCAATGCCTCTCGACTTGCACACCAAAGTACTCCCGTTCTCTCTCCCCGGCGCGCGTGCGAGAGATATCGACTCGGCCGTGCTTGCCGCCCTGCGGCGCATCGCCCGTGAAAAAGCCCTCTCCCTCCCCCCTTTCCCACTCCAGGTCTCACGCTGCAGCCGGTAAGGTCTCTTCCATCCGCCTGTGCCCACGTGGCAGTGAGAGGCTGGGGAAGGGGTTGGGGGAGGGTCCGCGTTCCTCTCTAGAGTGTAAACACCGTCATTCGTCCGCCAGGTCAACTTACTTGTTACACGTCCGAGATTGGACGTTTCTTCCCGCCCGCGCGCTCTGCCTCCGGCGATCGCGTTTGTTTTGGTTCTGGGCCTCTGGACCGTCGATGTCCGGTGACCGTGGCGTGTGGGTGGGATCCTAGTTGGGATACTTCCTCGGGGATCGCCTACTAAACTTTCCCGGCAGCAGTCCAGTCTCCGCGGGTGATGCGGTGGTTAAAGTTCTTGTTGATCACGTTGTTCCGGAAGTTTAAAAGTTATGAGATTGCGAAAAATTCATCAAATCGTTTGAATTCTTTTCTTTTTCTGGAGCACCTGCTTTGATTTGGATTAGTGCGAGGCACGTGGTGGCTTGATAGAGCGAGGAATGCGTGAATGTAAGTTGGCGTTAACTTCTGTCGGTGGGGAGAAATACTCACATGTGTTTTATTCCACGCATGTGCGCCAATGACCTTCAATGTATGGCTCCCGCTGGGTGAAAATGGTATTTAAAAATGCTAATTATAAAATGTGATCTGAATAGATTCGTCGGCAATCTTAAATTTACTTTTAATGGTTATAATTGTATCCCATTATGCGAAGGAGAGAAAGAGCTGTGTACATATGTACACAGCTCTTTCTATAAGTATACATATGTACTTATTATTCAATTAGTATCGTACGGATCGTAGCCCGTGACTTGATACACTGTTTTTTGCCTCATTTTCCTCTTCCGGTGCTTGGAAAGAATCAGTAGGTCGAAATTTAAACATCGATCCTAGATTTAAGTGAGTACCCTTTTAAAAATGCACCGCTTGCTCCAAAAATATCTCCCTTAATAGCAAATGACGAGTTTAGTTGAAGTATTCATTTGTATTAAATTTGTTTAGCAAAAAGTGATTTTATTTTCCCTCTTCGACTGGAAAAATTATTAGGAGAGCTTCAAATGCTTCAAACGATTGCTTCATTGCAAAACCAGTGGCGGTAACCACTTAGTGTTGCATTGGGGACGATAACTTCTCCGACGTGACGGCATCCGTTTTGAGATCGAAGTGACTTTAATGTTCGTAAAGAGTTTTCGCTGCTGACATTAAAGTCACCTCGACCTGAAGGCCGCTGCGACGAATAAAAACGGATGAACGTTATAATTTTAACACAGCGCAGTCGTAATGCCCACTACATCGACGCATGATTAAAAAAATACCTTTTTTCAAATTTTATATCTGCACTTTTTTATTAAAAAATGTGTCGCTTAAGCACTTCCTATTAACAAAAATTTTGATTGAATAAGATAATGAAAATAAGCTGGATGAAGTGATACGGAAATTGTAATCTCCCACTCGCCCCAGATGACAATATCTAGAGAAATTATGTCGATGTTTCCTAGTTACAAAATATTTACGGAATTGAGAAACGAGTTACTTTTTTGGATGATTTGAAAAATTTATAATTGAGTATTAGTTTTGCGGGAGACGACCGACAGCTGAGGTCATTTGCGCCATTAGGGATGGACAGGAAAGGATGAAGGGTGGAGAGAAACCCGGCGTCGGCATTAGCCTTCTCTTAACGAAAGGCGCCAAGAGGTCCACAGCTTAACGTCCCATCCGACGGACGGCATACTCACTCGGAGTGTACTCCACAAAGCACCTCAAGTAGGGATCGGAATACCACTGAAAAGTATCTGACACCTCTGGGACTAGATCCCCAGGCTCTCTGGGTGGGAAGCCAATTCGTTAGCCCCCGCACCATCCCGATCCCCAGTTATACTTGTAATTTATTAAATTACATTAGCTCCTTGGATACACCTCTTAAACTATGTGGAAAGTTTTTTATGGCCTTCTTCGAAATTTTTTGTGCGGTATTGAATCTTTTGTTTGGTGTCGTATTCCTTCTTATCCTTTCCAGTGTTTTTTAATCATCTCTTAAAACTGAAAAACAAATTTCGTAAAATCCCTGGTGAATAGTGAATGCGGTGCTATTCTATTCCCATTTCACCTGTGACGTCATACCAGGTACAGAAATAATGCATTGATTCACTGGAAAATTCGACGCTAGCGTCTTCAGGCAGCGCTCCACGACGAGCAACAAAACTTTGAGCGTAAATTCATAACAAAATCCTGTGTGGTGCGGCTAAAATTTCTGCTTCCGCCCCTGAACACTGTTTTAAAAAGCAGAGCGCTTAAATGACCACTGGTCTCATTAATGCTTATTGCCATCGCGTTCCATGCCTTATTTCGCGGCTAATAAAATAGTTCTGCGTCTGCTACTCCGATTGTTGTTTCTTCCCTGTTTATATTAACTTAATTTTTTATTCCGCGGTATGGTTGATATAATTTTAAAATCAAGTCGTAACAACGGTGATCAAATCTACGAGTAGGTCAATTTCAAAACTTACAATTACAAATACTTAAAGTTTCGTCAGCGTTTGGTAATTACTCTGATGTATATGTGCAAGATATAGGACATACTCGCACAATGACGCTTTTTTATCTCTGGCTGTGTCCTAGAAACAATCTTTTTTTGGTTGATGTGCGCGACGCGACATCAACGGTCACAATTTCCGTCTAAAATCGACTCATATCGAAGGAGAATTTTATTTTCACTGAGCTACTGCGGTCCAGCAGGCATTGCGATCGGCGTCGTTTCGATGGCAGTGGAACCACAAGACATCCGCTCTTTTCGCGGAGTCGATCGAGGACACCCCCCTTCTCATTTGACTGGGACGGGGGAGGAATAAATTATTCCCGGAGCCTTTTCATCGTCGATATCTTCGATTTGATGCATCCTATCGGTCAATATAAATGCTCTCGGAGTTCCGACGGAGCTGCTAAAACGACTAGGCAAAAATATCCAATACAAAAAGCTCTTTGCAAATTGAAAAACCAGATGGTGAAGAACTGATGCTGAGGTCCCCCCGCCACACGCCCTTGCGGCGGCTTGCGGGGTATTATGTAGATGTACCCGGCGAATCGATTTTTACAGTCATAAAACTTCGTTTGCTTAAAACTATTCAAATATGAGGATTCTTCATGGTAAAGCTGAAGATCGAATAAAAAACCATTACTTGCTCAAATGTAATGCAGGAAACGAGGGAGGGGGAAGTGTATTTCGTATTACCCGTTTACTTCCCAGTCCACCCTTTGGGTAGTTAAGAGGGGGCACTATGTCATATTAAGTGAACAGTAAAAAAATGACGTTAGTAAAAATAAGATTAAGGGATTTTAGGAAGACCGCATGCTAACAAGGAGTTGCTCTTTCCACCGGAGGGTAACCAAGTGTGTGTTTAACGGAAAAATATAATGAATTTTCTTGTATGAAGGGGATCGAGTTGGTGCAGTGGCTATCGTACTCACTTATCACCCTGCGTGTTCGAATCCCGGCGATGGTAGGATTTTTCAGAGGTTTCCCGATCCCTACTTTGGTGCCATGTGGAGAATACTTAAATTGGAACACACTGTCCGTTAGTTTGGACGTTATATTGTCGGCCCAATTGGCGCCTATCTTTAGAGTAGACTTATGCCGACACAGGGTTCCCATGCACCCTTATTCATTTGCCAAAATTAGTACCTCTATCTAAATTACCCACCTGTCCCTGATGGCGCAAATGACCTCAGTTTTCGGGCGCTTCTCATTACATGTAACAATACTTATTGCAATCAAATGTGTTAAACGTAATTCTTCTTAGTGTAGGTATTAGTTCAATACGACTCCCGGTGGCAGTTGGAAATGCGGTGTCGCGAGTTTAATGAACAAAAACACTTCTAAAAACAGGCACGCACTGTAACTGCTTGATTAGCGAACTGTACAGCTTGTAACCGATGACTCAGACTTTTCTGTCAAAGCTCGTGAGACCAATACATATTGACTTAATTTTTTATTCCTCGGATAAAATGGACCAAATGCTCAGTGTGTTTTTACATTTCTTCACGTTCATTGAATACTATATTCTTGATTGAAGTCAAGAGGATACAGTAACCTTGAGGTCCACCCTTCTCTTTGTGGCTCGATTATTAGCGTAGGGTTTTGACTTGCCTCGCTACCCTTATATTTACATGAGGTTTATCTGGAGGCAGTGAATAAGAAATTTCATTTCAATCGAGAACCGAGAAGCCAGTGCTCTGAGGCAATGCATAATCTACGTAGCCTGAAGTTATATCTGATGCCTTTTTCATTTGAAATTTTTAGCGAAGATGGCACTCTCATGGGCACCTATGCGTAATCTGGAGTTCATAATTTCATTAGAAGTTAATTAGTAATTTTCCAAGCGGGATTTATGGATTCCCGCATTTCCCTTACCATAGGATGCACCGGCGCATAAGATGCACACTGATTTGTCATGTTAGAATTTACGAAAAATACTTCAATCAGAAGGGAAAGGATCAAAATAATTTTGATTTTAGAACTTAATAGGAATAAAATTGAATAATTTATATAAAAATAAGTAGCTATATACATGCGAACGTTCATTCATCGTAAAATTCCAGAAATTCGACGTCGTTGGGTCAAAACACCTTTAAGCTGCCTTTTTTCCTGTGTTCTGAAGCGTGATTCACGAATTCAAGCTTAAATACAATACTGTATGACTATTTTCTCTCTTAAGATCCCGTTGAGTTATTATTAGTTCAACTTTATATACGGTGCTTAGTTCATATTATTACTTTGATATTGTCGAAATTTGTGTGAAATGCTACCGTTTTCTCTGCATTTACGGCACTCTCATACTACTTTAGGTTAAATGCCTGTAGACTCCGACTTTATCGGGAGCAATACCATGTAATTTATGTATTGGCAGAGGCAACACCACATGTGAGATTAAAATAAACACGCTACATTGAATAAATTGACGATTTATTTGGGAATTTTTGAGGAAGTTCTTTTGACGAATTATAAAAACTCTGTTTGCTACCGATTCAATATAGTGATATTATCGAAATTTCCTGAAGGAAAAGGAAAAGAGTCCTGAGCCAAAAAGAATGTATGTATTCGCATTTTACAGACCTCCGGACGACAGAAATAATTCAATACTAGAATTATATTAGTAAATCAATGGTTTCTCATCGCAATACAATGTTCGTGAAGATATTATATGTGGAGATTTCTAAGTCCCATTCATTGATTAGAGAACATCTAGTTTTAAAATGGGGGGTAAAGACAAAGGTGCCTATGAGCTGCTACTGAATTCCTTTATGTTGAACTCCTTGAAAAAACTTTTCACTGGCCCGAATAGGGGCGATAATATTCCTGATTTTTCAGCAACGAACATACCTGAAAAAGTCTTAACTATAGAAATTATAGAAGGAATTAGTGACCGTAGGGCAGTAAATACTCAGTTCTCGCTGCATGGGGTCAGAAATAAGAAGCCTAAAAGAAAAATTTACTTTTTTAAAGAAGGGGACTATATTGGCCTAAAATGCTTGCTACAGAGACAATATCCAAATTTTAAGAAATATTCTAATCACTGGAATACTGAGGATACGTAGAATCACCTCCTCGAGATCACGCGCTCAGCAGTCAACAAGTTCATTCCCAGGAAATGTATAAAAGATTACACGAAACCTAGAAGGTAACACTCGGATGTTGGATAAGCATTGCGACGTCAAAGGCTATGTTACATCAAGATAAAAAATATTAAGGATGGCATTTCTAGCAACAAAAGGAATGAGATCACGTGAGATTACTAGATACCTAGGGCAAATGCCAAGAAGGAATTTCGGTAAGCGTTAAGCGAATTAAAAAGAAAAGGATTAGCGGAAAATTTGAAAGAGGATCCGAAAGAATTTTTGTCGTACTTCAGAGAGGTTCAGGAAAATAAGTCAGGAGTTAATTCACGTAAAAATCATAAAGGCGAAAGAGTAACCAACAGTTTGGAAAAGTCTAACTTCTTAAATTCCTTCTTTCTTTAAATACGGAGACAAATATAAACCGAGCAATTACAGACATATTTTCCTCACACCCATTTCATGCCAGGTCAAGGAACATATACGTAGATGTTAGTTTTATCGTGAGACAAATCGACAGTCAAGAGTTATTGATGAAAAATCAACTCGGTTTTTCGAAAGGGTGGATCCTGCGAGACACAACTTGCGCTTTTTGTTCATGATATCCTTAGTTCTGGAGAGAGCAATGTTCCAGTGGACGCGGTTTTTCCAGATTTTAAGCAAGCTATCGACAAAGTACCTCATAGTAAACTACTCACAAAGCTAGAAGCGGACGGCGTAGATGAAAGTATCCTGGCTTGGATTAAAGACTTTTTAAATGGTCGGATTCAAAGAATAGTCATAGATGGAGTTAACTGAAGTGCAGTAAAAGTTACTTCAGGTGTTCGCCAGGGACGTGTTATCAGACCTCTTTTATTCCTACGTTACGTTAACGGCATTAACTACGTAGTCACTAGGAAGATACGTTTTGCCGAAGATGCAGTGGTTTACCGAGATATCCTTGTTCCTGAGGGAACAGCAGCTTTATCAAAGGACCGAAATGCTATAAAACGCTGGTGCGACACTTGACAGTTAAAATTAAACTTAAAAAAGTGCGTAGTGATGAATTTTTGGAAAAAGAGCATTTCCCTCCCGAACATTAACCGCATCGGGAACACCGAAATGGGAAGTCTACATTAGATTAAATACCTTGGCGTTACCCTCACTCAAGACCTCTGCTCAGTGAAACACATACGGGGAATATGTGGACAAGCTAACAGACAATTACGATTAATTTTACAATTATTGAGTGAATGTGATGAAAAGGTCGAAGAGAAATGCTATCTTTCGCTGGTTAGGCCTTATTTAGAATATGCTGCTAGTATATGGAATCCTCACGAAGTTGGATTGATTGCCCAATTGGTTCGCGTGCAGTGTAGAGGAGCTAGATTTGTAAAACGTTGTTTTGATAAACGTAGTAGTGCATCAAATTTATTTGAGGAGCTAGGCTGGGAATCACTCACGGAGGGAAGGTTAAATTACAAATTAAATCTCTTGCACAAATTGGAAGGATATCTCTTTGGCAGTGATGTCGAAAATGTATTACCGCCATTGTACTACGGTAGGCGAGGTCATATGAATAAAATTAACTGTTAAGGTTAACTGTAGCACAGATAGTGTAAAAATGTTACTTTTCCCACGAACGATAAGGCATCAGAATAACGCTTTCCGACCGCGGTAGGGGTAAAAATATTCGGGTCAAAATTAGCCTGGTGTGTTTTCACCCCCTGCCAAACACCCTAGCGGTGGCTTGCAGGGTACTAAATTAAAAAATACAAAATACTCACGTCATTGCAGAGGTGATTCAGAGGAAATCCAAATGATGGCTGCTAAGAAAGATGACTCATCCGACGTTATCCTCAAAGCGACTTTTAGCACAGCCCCGTCGTGGAAATGGAAGTGAAATTGATTGAATGCCTTTAGATGAGGAAACGAGTAAGTTACGTAAAATGATATGGCTTGTAATCAAAATTATTTTTTGCTAGAAATGTAGTTAATAAGCCCGCAAAATTGAATCCCGTCACAGTTGCAAAATGAGTTACTGTTCGATGAGCCAAAGAATGAAAATTGAGTTACCGACATAATCATATCATCCCTCCTCAACACTCTACCGCCCACGCTGACACGTGTATTTGAGCTTGTGAGCAGTTTCCGAAGAGACGAAGGAGATGATCTCATTAGCGAGGAGTGTTCCCAACCTATTATTGGTAATACCAGCCTCTGCCATTGGCGCAGAAATTATTCTCGACTCTGAAAAACTCCAAGAGTCACTCGAGAACCTCAATTTCCTAAACAACCACAAGATTGTGTTCACCACCTTAGCCTCATAAATGCGTATGAGGAGATTGCTTTGGTATCATTGGATATTCCCTTGGTATCTTTGCCATCAGATGGAAGCGATTGGAAGCAAAGATTGATCTATCCTTGATTAGAAAGAGGGCAATATTTTCTCTACCCTTGACTACGGGCAGTGCAAGAACCTCGTTGTATGTCAAACCTGCAATGTATCTTATTTTCACCTGTACTGATGATGTGTTCCTTGTTTAACACACTATCAGTATTGAATTTTTTTAATTTTTGTACTCTTTCAGTCAATAATAATATGCACCTTTTGGCAATTCTTTGGTGGTATCATAACGATCTCAACAGATTACAATGGTGTGTAAACACGATTAATTTGCAAACAATATTATACGACGCATAACATAGCAATGTTTGTAGCTTAGTCCTCCATTATTTTCTGTGAAGAATAACGCGAGATAAAAGTATGCGGCAAATTTACAAAGTCTGTGATCTTCCTCAATATGAACTGTAATGAATGTCTTTGGTGCAATTCCTCGTTGTTAAAAATAACGATGTGCCATATAGAATGATTGACCTTCATATTTAGTGCCAGAATGAAATAAAATCGGAATGCAATTAATGATCTTATTTTTAAAGGAATCCCGTGAAGTGACGCATTTCTAAGAGATCAGGTTAATATTAACTTTATTTGAAATATGTTATTTACATAAAACCGACCTTTGGGCTGATTACTGTCGTTTTTTCGTTCATTTACATAGGAGTATTTTCGGAATTATCTTTAAGCCTACCAAAAGCCAATTTCGCTAGTTTTAACAGATTAAGATCTTCAATAATGTGTGATAATGTGTTTTAATTCGCGTAATTTAATTAGAAAAATTTTAAGTTTGGTATATTATTAGCTTAGTATAAAATGTTTGCATATATGATGCAAGTTTAACTGATTAGTCTCCGGTATTATTATATCAAAGGAAGTTGTTGACATTTGAAGTATTCATTTCTCCTTCGACAACGGAGGTAACAGGCGAAATCTACCGAAATTTTGCTTTTACCTGAACAAGTTTTCATTCATAGGCGTACATAATAATTCACGGATCGGCATAATAATACCAAAATGTCCTAGTATTAAAAACAATAGAGCCGAAGTCGATCATATATTCCAAAATCTAGACGCGGACATAGTTTTGGGTACGGAGAGCTAGCTTATAGAGGATGTTAATGATGGTGAAGTTTTCCCTTTAGGTTAAAATATATGAAGACGAGAAGAGGTAACAGAAATGAAGGAATATACATTGCCATCAAAAAACACTTTGAAACTCTGCGAAAACATTTTATGACCAGATTGAGAGCGTTTAGTGCACAATAGAGAAAATAACCGGAAAAAATACACTTATGCTCATTTTACAGGCCACCGATTCTACTTCGGATGCGACAGAGGCTTTAAATAATCAAATCACGCATTTTATCCGCAAGAACACAAAAAGTGACGTTTTAGTTGGGGTTACTTATTCTTCCTTCAATAGCTTGAGACAAGTACTGCATTAATACCACTGTAAGAAACCGCGATTCATGCGAAGCTACCCTTAATATGCTCACCGCCAACACATTGCGTCAAATAATAAAAACACCAACAAGGGGCAACAACATTCTAGATCTTGGCTCAATAAACCATCCCAATATTGTCGCACATTCATGTGCAATGGAAGGAATAAGTTACAAAAAAGCAATTGTAATGGAATTAACTTTTTCGGCAAACAAAATCGTTCAACCCAGACGAAAGGTTTACCTATTCCTGGAAAGTAACTTCAAGTACTTTGCCGCGTGTCTCAGAAAAAGCCTACGGTTACACGGTAGGAAAACAATCAACGCTTGAACTGAGGCTACATGGAAGCATTTCTTGGAATTAATTAAACACGTCATAGAAACTATTATCCCTACTAAAGAGAAAAACGATTGTAACGAACCACGATGTTACAACAGTGAGGTGAGAAGCGTTATAAAACAACAAAGGAAGTTGCACTCGAAATAAAAAAACTTTGAAAAACGGCCAAGGAACGACTTCTGAAAGTGCACGAAAAAAGTACTCAGCAGATCGTGGGAAAACAAAGAAATAGATGCAAAGCGCCTTCGTAAATTTCAAAAGAAAACGTCCGCGCGATTACTTGGAAAATGACCCTAAGGCATTCTGGTCGTACGTTAGGAAATTGTAGGGAAACGTCCGACCATAGTGTCCCTCAAAAGTAACAATGGCAATATACAGATAGACAGCTCTCAAAAAGCGAATGTTTTAAATAATTTCTTTTAAAACGTGACACTAATGACCGAGAGACACCCAGTGAAGGCCACGTCACAACTATCGCCAAGATGGATGACACTAGAATTGCCCTCGAAGGAATCACGAAACAAATCCTACACCTAAAAAGTAATAAATCACCCGGACTAGAGGATATTCCCGCAGGGATACCGAAAGAGCTCGCAGCCGAAATTACGCCTTTTTTTAATACATATTTAACAAATCAATTTCAGAAGATGCCGTTCCCCTAGATTGAGAAATAGCCAACATCACACCTATTTTTACAAGCGTAAATAAACAAGACAGACCGTTATTAACGACCAATATCGTTAACCTTCCTCTCCTGTAAAGTCTTGGAACACATTATTGTTAGTAATGTCATGACATTCCTCGACACTCACATCCTATTTTCCAACAGTCAACATGGATTCCGAAAGGAGAGATTATGTGAAACGCATTTGGGACTTTTTATACACGACATTCTACAATCGGGGGGAAGAAACAAACAAGTAGATGCGATATTCTTGGATTTCAAAAAGGCCTTTGATAAAGTCCCGCACGCTGAATTGATTCGCAAGTTGTAATATGATGGAACAAAGTAAACAACAAAGTAATAAACTGGATTCGGAACTTCCTTACTGGCCACAAACAAAGGTTAGTGATAGATGGTTCAAGCTGTAACTATGTGGAAGTAACATCCGACGTCCCACAGGGTAGCGTCATAGGGCCACTACTATTTCTTAGTTAAATTAAGGATATCACTAGTAAAATAAAAAGCAGTAAAAAGACTCCTTGCCGACAGCACTGTAGCGCCCAGGGAAGTAGAGAATGACGCAGATCGTGAATCATTAAAAACTAACTTGAACAGCATTCAAAAATGGTATGAAGAATGGGGGCTGGAATTGAATACGAAAAAATGTGCCATTATGCATTGCTTAAACAATAAAAAACACAACTAAACTTTACTAACTTACACACTCGGAGGTGTTTGGATGAGCGTAATGGATGAAGTAAAATACTTGGGGGCACCCTTGCATCGGATCTTTCTTCGGAAAAACATTAATACACGATTTGTGCAGGGGCGCTTAAAAAGCTGGCATTCGTCAACGTAAAGCCGGAAGGTGTAGTGACGTAAATGTGAAGGAAACGTGCTATTTATCTTTAGTAAGGCCTCACATTGAGTATGCGGAAAACATTTGGGATAATTTTCAAAAAACATTAATTACAAAATTGAATAGGGTACAGAGAACCGCTAGGCTCGTGAAAAACTCTTATCAAAAAACACAAAGCGTTACACATTTAATACAGAATATGGGGTGGGAACCTTAAGATATGCGAAGACTCGGGGCTGGATTAAACCTATTACAAAGATATAAAGCGTGTGGTTTTGCATCCAACATTGGCGATAAAATTAGGCTCCCAAATTACATTGGCGAGGCCGATAATTGCTACAAAATTAGAGAGTTAAATTTTCGGACCGGGATATCCAAGTATTTGTTTTTCCCACGCCCTATTAGCGACAACAATTAAGGGGGAACACTTAAGAAAATAATAGGTTCGCGCTGCCGAAAATGAGGTTATACAAGGTTAAATTCCCACAAAACACTCTCCAAATCTGGCGTCCTAACTCCCCCCGCTATGCCCCCTTGTGCTAGGTGGGGTGTAGGTGAATGAAAATAAAGTCTATTGTAGTCTTGATTGAAGAACAAAAACTGTCGCGGATGGATATTTCGCAAGAAATTTTTTACTGCGTCCAGGACGATGAAGATTTTCTCGACAACTTTATTACCTCAAAGGATAACTCAAAAGGAGCTCAAAGGATATCGGTTCGACTCCATCGACGCGTTTCAAGCGGCGACGACAAAGGCTCTCAACAGTATTCCGGAAACCGACTTCCAGCGGGCTTTTGAAGAGTGGCAAACGCGCCGAACTAAGTGTATCAATGCAGGAGGAATGTATTATGAAGATTATTGATTAGTTGTAATGATAACTGCAATAAATTTTGATATTTGGAACCAGTCCCGATACTTATTGTATGGACCCTGTATTTGTGAATTGTCCGTCTGGAATGCGTAGAATACGAATACTAATGCTAAACAGGTAAGAAGTGTCTGAATTGCATGTGTACCTGCCCTCTTTTAACGTATTTTATTGCCCTGTTTGTGTAGGCATAGGAATAGCTACTAACCATACATATAATACTTGAAATATATGTAGCCATGTTGCATGATTGGTGTTCGGTCGCCCCCTTCCCACGCGGTTTTTGGTGGATCACGGGGTGCCAGGTGCGTGAGGAAATACAGGACATATGTGTAGAATGGCTGGTAACCTACCACACCCTCTTCCAACGGTTTGCGGGGGTATTATGTAGATAATAAAACATTATGCTTATGAAAAGCAAGCTTCGCCCTATAAAGAAGCATCTTCCTTATTTCCCTACTCATGCCATCTTCCTAATAGCAACCGCAATGGGGAAGATGGTTTAAATTATATTCAAAGATTGTAGACAAATTCAAAGGACGGTGGACTCGAAGATTCAGCCACTGACTCTTACGGAAAATAACATTAACATCACTGATGACATGCGACAGAAGATCGACGAAGAGTTGTGACATAAATGTTGAAATTTTCAATGGGTACCATCCATGCGTTTGTAACAGAAAAATTCGGTATGAGACGTGTTCCTGCGCGGTGGGTTTCGCGAAACCCGCCGCGATTTTACCCCGAAAATCAATGTGCAGTGCATTCCTCATCCTCCCTATAATCCAGACGTTGTAGCCTTTTGTGAATTTTTCCTGCTCCCCCGATGTGAAGCAAAACCTTCGTGGAGAGCGTTTCATTGTCAGAATCAGAAGTAAACGAATTGAACCTGTTTAAAAATGAAACTGCCACCGTTGACTGGATTCAAATCAATGAAATTTATACTGTATTTAGTTTTCGAGTGGTTCACCAAAGAGGTGTGTAGCAAGTGAAAGTGTTTATGTTTTGCGGTTTCACAACAGTATGGGTGAAGACGAACGTGATGTCATTTCCTAGAAGCTTAACAAACAGAATCATTAATTCCCTTAAACACTATTTCATGATTTATTTGTTATTTATTTTAAAATTTCCATTGCTTCTATTAATATATTAAAATTTAATGAATTTCAGCTGTTGTTTGCTCACACAGGAAATCCGTGCGGGTGGTTAGTTCTCATTGGGTTTAGCATTGCAAAATTCACTGATGGTGCAATCTCGTTGTGGGATTAGCGATTCCACTAGTCCAAACGAAGCAGAGGATACTAACGACTGGCATATTAGAACACCGCAATCATTATATCTTCGTACATATCATCTATATATCTGCACCTAAAGTTTGGTCATTAGTTATTTAGATATTAAGCGTGTATTTATTTAATTAACCATTCAGTGTGATGACTATTTTCCGAGTGATATTTCGACATTATACATGTATGGTGCGACTGAGAAATCCGCTCATTCCTTAAAAATTTGAACCTAACAGTTTCGCAAATGTAACGTACATAATGAAAGATAAGATTCAGAAGTCATATTGAAAATTTGCGTTGCTTTGTAAAAAATATCGGAAAAATCAAGATGTGTGTGCGTGTCATAGTGAAGCTGATGATGCCATAGATTTGCCAAAGCATGGTCGGTGAAGTAAAATCACAGCGGAAAAAATTATGGATTGTTTTTTTCTTATGAATTCCGTGTCAGAACGTGATTTATTTGCCGTCATATCCCAACAACAATATATTGACATAACATCATTGAACCTAAATGTATAAATGTTTACTGGGAAAATAAATATATCTTGGTAATAAATAAATGCACGATGAAAATAAATGATAAAAAGTTCTCCTGTTAATTAGGATGGAAATCCACTCTGGATAAATCTGCAACCTATTCCGCTCTCCTTCTGTGAGATGAAATTCCCTTTCTCTATCCCTATCGTATTAAGAGGAGAAGATTAAGAATTGATTCCACTCTTCCCGTGCACGCAGCAAGAAAGTCGGGAATAAGATTACCCGAGCCAGCCATGCGCAGAGGTTTCGATTTGGAAGGCGTCGCGTACCTACAATTCGTCTCACCAAAGAGTCGCTAAATTGGGCCGACTTTTTATTTGTTGGTTGAGAAGAATTTGTTCCTCAAGGGTTAATGGCATGGCATGGCTTGATGAAAAAATAAATGCCTTTGCATATGGAAATTTTCTCGTGTACGTTTGGAGAATTGTTGACGACTGTTTCCATTTTGCAATTTTCAATGCGCTCTTTATTTGCACGGAGGACTCTTATTTGCAAACTACTCTCGTACATGGGAGAAAATAATAAATGGATAAGGTAAATAACGTTCAAGCAAAAGGTGGATCTTGCCCACAAAAAAGTTTGCGTAATTGGCATTTAAATTTCGCGAAATTTCTCGCAGGAGGAAACGTACACTGTGAACTCATACTGATTAGAGAAGAGTTCTACGAGCATATTATCCATTTCTGTGGTTGAAGTTTCAGGTTTCCTTCTTGTTTTGTGACACATGCCCGCAGAGCAGAAAGATAATATATTTCGTTAAAAATTCGCAAGGAGGCGAGAAACTTCCCCAGTGTCATCGTCTTGTCCCTGGAAGATGTGGATTTAATATGTATCCATTCTGTCACGCCGAAGACGATGGAATATAATCTCTTTTTAGTTCTGTTACTGGATGATGAAACAAATGGTCAGCATAGCCCAGGTTGCAATGAGAGTTCATTGCTTAAAATAAGTAGTATATAGTGTTTTCAGATGTTTCTGTAGATATCATGAATTATTAAGGTTAAAAGTGATTGACTCAACCATCGCTTTCGTACTAAACGTCGCGGAGGGATTTTTCTGAAAACTGCTGCGAAAACTCGTAGATTCCTCTCAATATTCTTTGCATTTCCAATAATTTCTGACATTGACCCACAATCCGCCGTAAGAGTGGGTGGTGGTGTTTATTAGGGCACCAGCAATACTTTCAGAAATATTAGTTCATATTAATATTAATTTGAATATATATTTGTTAATACACGAAAGTACTTTTGCACATACACTCATTCCTAAATACATCATGCAATAATTGGTATGCTTGATGAAATAATTAAATTTTAGCCTCTAAAATTCAGGCGTCTGTGTTTGACTTTGTTATGATTGCGTGTTGTGGGGGGGAAGAACGAGTTCTTAAATCGGTCTGTGACAGTGTCTTGTATTTCTCTTATTTTATCCCGATGTTTTAATAAACCAATATATTTTGGGGCCATAGTAATTACATCTACATCAATACCCGGCAAGCCACCAAAAAGGTGTGTGGCAGGGGGTGCAGCACCAGGAGGAAAGGGTAAGGGATGAGGGGGTTAGGGTTTTTCAAATGGATGGGGAAAGGTAAGGGGAACCTGCAAAAAAATATACATAAAAAATATATGTATAAATATAATCGTATAACCCTGCGCAGTCGCTACCTTGTAGGTTAATACTTATTATGTCGAGCCGGCTCCTGGGGGATATCGATTACAAGAATTCTGGTCTCTTATTGTTCTCGGAAAAAATGACCATTTAAATCTGTCTGTCCTGCAGTCAATCTCTCTAATCTTACATTCGTGATCCCTCCGCCCGTAATACGTTGGGGTTCGTATTATGTTCTTGATGTCATCGGAAAAGGACCCATCTTTAAATGTTTTTAATAAGTTTAATCTATATTGTAAACGCCGCTGTGTAAGGGAATCCCAGCCTAAATTTTCTAGCAAAGTAGTTACGCTACTGCGTTGGTCATAGCAATTTTTGACAAATCTAGCCCCCCTCCGCTGAACTCGTTCCAATTCCGAAATTAAATTTATCTCTTGAGGATCCCATATAGCAGCATACTCTAGGTTGGGCCTGACTAGGGCAAGAAAACATCGTTCCTTCACTTTTTCGTCACATTTACCCAGCACTCTTTTTACAAATCCCAATTTTTTATTAGCGCGACCGCATATTTCCCGTATGTGCTTTCCCCAGGACAAATTGTAATTGTTACACCCAAGTATTTAAAGGAATCTACCCTCGCGATTTCTGTTTGCTTCGTGTCGCAAAAGTAACTCAAAGCAATGTGGCGAAAAATTGAAGCACACAGGGCACTCAGGTATCTTGTACCCTGCTAAAATTCTTAGTCTTTCCCGCCCTATGTCTCTCCCAACCTAACTCCCCCAGCATACCAGTGACCCATTCTTTCTTCTGGTAGCAAAATTTAACAAACCTGGCGGATTTTCTCTGAGCCTTATTCAGTTATTTAGTGGGCGTATTTTTTCATATAAACTAAAGATAAATTTTCCGCATAGTCCAAATGTGGGCTAACTATAGCGTAGTAACACTCTTCTTATCCTTTTCCATTAAACAAAATTTTCATTACTCATTCACATTAGCTTAAAAATCGTGGGACCTGCATACATAATTTCCCAAAATTTGTATCCATGAAAGGTTTGATGTCCGTATAACACTCCTGATATATATAATGGCGTTCATCATCTTTTTAAAACTCGGACGTAAGTACAATAGAGCTTTGATTAGAAAGGACTGCTGTAAATGTTTTCCTGAACGTAAACTCTTGACCTCGCACATAAAAGAAGAAATGAGACGGTCTTTATTACAAGTGCGGGCACACCTTAGGCTTACTAATAGAACCATTGATCAATCACGCGATCAAACCTTGAATTTTATTCAATTAAATTAAAACATTTTGCGCCACATATTTTCTGTTTTCGAGAAAGCTATCAGGATACGTATCACTGCAGTAGCCTCATCATTTTCCATTGATTTCTTTAAGTAAAAAGAAAAGGGCTAGCAATGAGAAGTTATTATTCAATAATTTTAGAAAAATAATTCAATTGATAAAATTGAAGAAAAATAAGTGGATATCGATGCAGATAAATAAATCTGAAGCCAAAGGTTTTAGTATATTTGGCAGAGATTTTTCTTGCCCTTTTAAGGTGTTGAATTTTTTTTAAACACAGCCTTTTTTTTAATTTTGATAATGAGTCATTTAACTCTTCATATGCCTGAGGAATAAGATTCTTCTCATTCAATCGGTTTACTTCTTCCGAGTGCTGCTGATTTCTGTCTGTATATCATTTGGTATGCTTCCGTCGTATTTGGTACGTCTCCGGACTGCTCTTCCAAAAGCCAATTTATTTTTCGATTTCCGAGGCTGCTCATAAACTAAACTGTGAAAAAGACTTCCGCATATTTCTATTTTTGCCACCGTCCCTCAACTCTCTGAGGATGTTCATTTTGACGGATGAAACAATGCTACCTCATCATCCACTGGAATAATTTCATAGGCATATTTTGTCCTTCCATCTCAAGGGGCGAAAGTTATATCCGAATCCTTATTTTAATTGAGATATTTGGTAAATACCATTCACATTGCTTTCGTCAATTCATTTTCTCAATAAATGAATTCTAATAATTCAGTGTTTTCACTTCTTGGTAAAAAATTCGGACATATTTCTTCGTTTAAAGATAAATTTATGAAAAGGTTTTCTTCACTTACCTTTCTTTCCGCATTTTACTTATTACTTATAAACTTATTACTTTTTTCAGTATAAATTATCGTTAACTGCTCATCGAATAACTTCAAGTCACGATATAGAATGTCGATTGAAAACATTAACAATGAAATTCATGCGTTTTTCTTCATAAAATACAGGTATACAATGCATGCAAATATAATGCATGCTCCATGTGCCCAGTGACATGGGCATTAACAGTATGTGTTTGAACATCTCATCAACAAATTTCAGTACTATAATTACTACAGCGAATATTTTCAGTCCATTTCCTCCAGTGCATAATAAGATAGGGGTAGTGAATATGGATAACGATGTCTTTTATTTCATTTACTAACGATGAATACGTTCTCTCAGGCGAAGTAATGCCTGTATTTATCGACTGGAAGAAGAATACCAGGTATTTCCCACAAAACATTTTATTTTGTACAAATAGTTTCAGCGCATAAACGTCATCCTCTGGCACCTGCATGTCTTATGCGTTGAAACTAGCTACACCGAATAAAACGTTTTGCGGGAAAAGCCTAGTATTCTTCTTTCATTCGGTAAAGAAATTCCCATGTAATTAAGCCTGATGCCATCGAGTGGCTGTGTTCATTTTGCTGTTGACTTTAAATGGTAAAATGTTAAGAGTAGAAACTATCGCCGTTAGCCTGATGAAAAACTACATAATTATGCGCTGACGTTTCGATGCCTGACTCGTGCAATCGTCCTCAGGGTAGATGATTGTACCTCTGCATTTGGCCTTCTTATATACTTGAGCTCTCGAAGGGATAATTCTGGCGCCTCATGATGCTGGTGATAATTTAGGGATAAGTTAAGGGAAATTGACTGCAGAACCGTTCACTTTAAGGGATCATTTTCTTCCGTTAAGTTCCAGATGACAACAGTAGGAAATATAATTTACTAGGGATCAATTTATGATATCTCATTTGTATTGAAAAGCTTATCATCGAAGCATTACGACTTGCAGGATTAGTCATGGGATTAACCCTTCTATTCTGAGTGATTAGAATGCAGCGACGAATATGAGTATGAGTAGCCTCCTAAAAATACAGTATTAATGTAAAATAAAACAAAAATAAAATTATATCCGACGTTTTAGAAAAGAATGATATTTCATACTGTAGAAAACGTAATCATTTTAATGCAATTGAGTGAACGTATTCGAGTGAAATATTGCAGAGAATTATTAAAGTAGTTTTATTGTGTTAGACAAATGCCACTCCCACATCACTTTCCAAAAGTTTGAGAAATTACTTTTATACTTATTTACAGTAATCAACCCCAAGGTTTGTTTTATAGCCGATGTAGTGCTAAGCCCAACAGCGTGTGTAATTCATGCATCAGGGTAGGGGAACAGTTCCTTTCCCTGGTCCCCAGGTTTCCCTGAGGACCTGGTACCTGAAAAATCACACAGCTCGGATATAGCTGAGGTGTTAGCCATTATCCGTCACCTGGGAACGAACCCGGTCCCTCTGGTTGGTATCCCAGGGCTCTACCCACTGGACTACCACGCCTCTATAATGCTCAAACACCTATTCTACCCTAATATATAACGTACCTGTATATTCCTTTAGGAAAAGATCAGAACTATGCCGGATTTAACTTTCAAGGTGTGCTCCATTAATCGTTCTTTTTCACCGTCGTGTGGTCTCTTTCGTAGATGTTTGCGCACTATTTATCCGAGTGCCATAGGGAGAAAACGAGGCACTCCACCTTGCAGCGCCATCACTGGCTGTAGCCCGAAACAAGTCGTGGTGGCTCCCGCGGGATATATGCCGTGCGGCTGTTGCCTCTCTCCGCCGGTCACGTTCCGAGAGCCGCCTGCACAGCGCAATTGCGGAGTGGGGTGGGCTTGAATTTAAGGGCGGTTAGGGCGAGGGGCGGAGGGCAGAGAGGAAGCGGCATGGCGATGTCCCCTCATCAAGGGGCGGCCGTGGAGGGAATACTGTGTGACTACCTGCTAGGGAACTTATTTGCTCCGGGCTTGACAATTGCAAGATCCTCACAGCCAAAGTTCTAATGAATATTTCTGTATCGAGTCTGTTAAACTAAGAAACTCCGATATATTTGATCACAATTAGGAAGAGGAAGGAAGCTGTGCTATATGTAGAAGTAATTCGTAGGAATAAGGCCCGTACCGAGAGTCGGTCCTACGAAGCGAACCTTTACTACGGCGCAAGTGGGAATGAAGGAAAGATTTCTGTACGAGAGTCGTAAGGCTCTCTTTTTCGAAGGGAGTCTACACGAAGGACGCACAGGTAAACAAAGGTCGGTCCAGACTTCCCTTAATTTTGGTAGCTCAAACAATGGAAGTCTTCGAATGCGAAGGGGTTTTTTTCCACTCTCGGCGCGAAGTAGGCGCAATTACGGCAAACGAGTGCGAAGGAAACCTAATATAGACGACTCTCGGTACGGGCCAAAGTAAATCGTACATAGATATACAATTATATGAGAAGCGGGATAGACATTTCCACTGACGGATTCAAGTACTAGTTCTTGAATCGCATTATGTATCAAAACAAAATCAGACAGTATCATTTACACACTCTGGATTACGGAAGCAAAATTAAAAACTTTTCTGCATCACACCCATCACTACATGATGTTGACAGGCATGTATGGGTGTAAGTGTACCTATGTTGGATATATATGTGCAATAATATGTTTACATGGATACAAATATGTTATGCGTACGTTGTATGTGGATATGTTCAAGCATGTATTATTATCAATATTTATGAGCATTAAGATGAATAAATTATTGTTATCCTAACACCCTTACCATGCGCTCTTGCGACAGCTAGCAGGGTATTATGTCCGTGTAAGCCGTGCAGCGTTTCAATGACGAGTCTCGCACATAACCAAATTGTGAGTAACCTCCAGTAAGAATTCTTCAATTCTCCCAAGCCGTTTCTTTCCGACTTCTTAAGGAGAATCCAATTAGACTCACATTGAAAATTTGCATATTACTTGATAAGACTATCAAGAAAAATGGCATTGAGATGACCCTTAATGTCTTCAGTATTTGTCCATCAAAGTTGCCAATTGAAATAGCCCAATAAATGCGCTGGTGAAAGTGATTAATTGCTATATATCCAGTTGGCCTACGTGTAAATACACGTAGGCCAACTGGATGGTTTTCACCGAATTCTCAAGATCTCTAAAGGTACATGAGAATAGAAACGATCCTAATGTCACATTATCTGTATATCTTATTCGATTATTGGGATAATAAGAAACTGAACATGAAATATTAAGGTCAGTACTGCTAACTTTTGACTGCTAATGTCCCTAGTCTGGAAAAGATTAATACATTTTACTCGAATTTGAGAAGTACAGCAAAGGTCTTCACCGAATGATTTCAAAAATTTCTTGGACTGAGTTAAATCGAAAGTTCCGCGCAGATGTTGGTGGCAATTGTTCTGTTCTTCACAAAGGATAGTTAGTTGATTATGTTTTAGACTCAATGTTGCTCCAGTTATGCTGAAAATAATATTTAATTACGAGGGGAAAATGGTATTCATATTTTTCATAGGAGATGCCCCTGAAAAGGTTAACTATCACGCTCCATTAAGCGTATTTTTTCTTGCCTAAGAGTTGAGAAGTCGTGGTGTTAGCTTTTGACCAGAAAGTGAATGTCCATGAATCAATTTACAGAGTGGATTATAGGGTGTAGTAGTAGTACGTATGTATTTATTTCAACTGAAATATTTTATTTTACAAACACACAAAATATATAAATACACTTGTGCATTATAAATGGAGGGATGCCCATAGGTTTCTCTTTTGAGATCACATCAGAGCTCTCAATGTTGGAGGCAGGTGGCTGTTGTAGTTTCCATTTATGAAATATAAGTTAATAGGAAGATTATCAAATAACTTATGTTCTAAGGAAGTGTATTTATAAAAAATGGTATCCATAGATTTAAATGTAATGTTGGTATATATTATAATACGTCAAAAGAAAAATTATTTAAAGTATTAGAAATATATTCACAGGGAATTCCTCGAGTTGTGTTCAATATCGAGTTTCGAAAGAAGCTGTTTTCGAATAAATATCAACCACATTAATCCTCACCCTACCAACTCTATAGTTGTTAGCTTTGTTAATGTTTAATTTAGTATGTAGGTTTAATGGATGGAAGTCAACACGAAGACGGGAATGTTATTAACCAAGGGTTCCCATAAATACTGTATTAGTTATATAATAAAATGATGTCGCTTACTCCAATCGTCATTGCCATTATTAACTTTTGTCGTATTTAATGAAAGGGTCGTTACCGGTCAATGCGTTGACCATTGCTTAAAAATTGTCCATCCACATTTCAGATAAAATGAAACACGAGTCATATACTAAAAAGTGAAAAACATTTGAAAATATGCCATATATGTCATGAAGCTTCTTTTGTGTTGATAGAATCTAAAATTAAGAATTTATGTCAGATTTCTGAGGTAGCTGAGGTCATACAGCACTATTTATCCTTTTAATTAAAGAGAATTTATAAACTTAAGTGGACAAATGATCGAGCGAACGAATATATCCACCACATCTGAATGATACCTTGTAGCCACCGCCAGCGATGGGGTGCATCCACACTAGGCGTGCAGAGTACGCGAATAGTTAACCGTATATGAAGAATTGATGTTTGCACAAAATATCTTTCGTATTTGGCAGGGAATTAGTAGAGAGGCCATTCCAACAAATTTGATATTCCTAATACCCAAGTATTATATTAAGCATGGCTAAAACAAAAATTAATAACGTAAGGCTAAAATAGGACTGATAAAAGGAAATAAAATAACACCGACAATTAAAAAAGAGGTGAAATGTCTTGGCAAAGTTATTGAAAAAACGAAAGAAACAACTAAGGGAACCTATATACGTATAATATGAGAGACAATTTATGGACCAAAGGAATCACGTAAAAATACATACAATTACACTTTCGGCAATAATATATCGTCTGTGACGAATTAATGCCAACGAATGCTTAGACCATACATATCGTCATTCGATTCAAGCGTTCTTAGTGGATTATTTCCTTCTTTTCTTAAAAAAAATGGAATTTTGTATCCTTGGGCTACCTTTTAATTCCTTAGGGAGGCTGTAAACAGCTCCCAGCGTCCTTAGGTCAAGCTTTTATTGATGAAAAACCCGACTCATCCGTAGTCGTGCCCAGGTGACGAGCTGAAAGAAGACTCCTTACTTTCTTCTTTAGTCTTTTCCGTAACATCTCTTCTTTTATGCTTTTATGATCTAGTTTGACTAAGAAACCTCGAGGCTCATCCTATTCACGACGGCCCTCTCCCACCGGTGGCGCATGTCTACTAAATTCTCGCTTACTCCAAAGTCAAGATCAAGGGCAAGCTGTGTCTGTTCAGCTACTTCCAGGGCGCCTCTCATTTGTAACTTGAGGCATCTATTAAATTCAAAGGTGTTTTCTCCGAAGTATGCACGAGCCTTATCATCATTTTCCTGCAGTCGCATACTCCTTTTACTCCTTATATTTTCGTCAAGTTTTTCCATGATCGCTAAATGCTCACAGATTTTTAGCAGCGTTTACCCGCAGAACCTTTCTGTTATCGTCAAATTCAGTAGGAATTGAGGAAGGGGGGGGGGTGTTGGAGTGAGAGTTGGGGAACCTCCTCACCAAGGAGGTGGTATGCGAAATTCCCGAGAATGCTCTTTTTACGTGAAAGCATTCATAAAATACGAGCTCGTATGTAACACAACGAATATTAGTATTGAACTGAGAAACCTTATGCACACACGTGAAATAGTCAAAATGTTCTCCATCTGTAAACGTAGCGAGAGAGATTCAAAACCCGCCATTCAAAATAGAAGCACCGGAACAAAACTCATTCAGAGCAATACAATTATGGTTGTTATTTATCATTTTTAGCGACTGGTGTAGTTTTCCACTGCTACCGTTTTTAATACGATTGCTTTTGCCTTTGTGTGCGGCTCCTAACTCACCAAACTACGGGTATGACTCTTCTGTATTGTCTGCACTATCGCAGTTAAATTAAGAGGTTATGAAATAGCATTCATTCAATTTCCCCAAAAATGAGAGGCCTGCGTTTCATAAGACATATGCTGACAGCCAAATTACTTTGCTCAGTTGGATTTACTTGATCCTACATTTATAAGAAATGCTGTCTCTTTTGAAGCCCCTTAATCTTGCCATCTTTTTAATGTATTTGTGCGTTGTACTTTTTGATATTTACGCCAAGGAATAAATTGCCGATCCGATTAAACGAAATATTCTAAGAATTCTCTTTTAAGATGGTTCTCCTCTCAAAAAAGCTAAGCCTGTATTTTCCTCTGATTTTCTCTTATCTACAGCGGCGCAAAACCCTACTGACAGTCACAGGGCTGCGGTTTATTATTTTTTGATTACTTATTGGATTAGTCATTAATCTTACCCTTGGAAAGGTCAGAGGTTGAAATTTCATTTAGCAGTTACGTCAAAGTGCCCACCAGAGACCATTCCTGTGTATTTCAGTTTGTTGAAAATGATAAAGAAGTGCTTTTTTATTTTCTGCATTACTCTAAACGTATTGTGAACAAATGTGGTTCTGCCTCTTTAAGTGTTTTTATTAATTGGATTTGGTGTTAATGAGATTTAACAAGACGCGCGTCTGTATTATTTGGTACCAGCGTTAATTAATTCAAGCGGCAATTTTTGCCTTGCTACAGTGATGTACTCAAATGAAATGTTCGTTAGCTTCAAAAACAGAAAATATAAACTCAATTAAATGTGGGTTAAAAAGCAAAAGAGAAGATTGAGTAAATCCTTTACGGGTGTCAATCAAAGTTATTCAAGAAACAATTATGCCGAGAGATTTTATCTGTATAAATACTTACTTAACAGTGGGAAAATATGCATAATTTTCCAAAATCACTACAAATAAATACGTTAAACTTACTTATTTCTATACCCCTTTGCTGAAAGGAAGTAAAATATAGTCTTTTATCGGCCTAAAAACTGTAAAATGAACAATAGTTATGATATTAGATATATGTGGTGCAAAATAGATCACCAGATGGTGTTATTTCATAAATGCACTAATAAGTGATTATAACTTTCATCTTTCAACTGATTGTAGAAAAAAATAATTGTTTTATATGATATGTTGTACTGGATCAGATCGAGTTGATAAAGGATGGGATTAGGCGATGTTTCTAATCCCGGCTTAATCACGACCTTTCCTTAATCCTGTACAAGATTTATATAAAAAGTATAGGAACACGTTTCGGAAAAAAGGATTTATTTCAGATATTGCTACAATGCCTCAACATTCTTCAAGGTACATCCCTTGAGCGTCGACACACTTTTGCCAGCGGCTTTTCCACAAGGTCGGCGGATTCAGGAAGATCCTTAAAGGTACGCGTGCAAGCTTCTTTGGCAGCACTTAGGGTGGTGTCCTTTGAGAGAGGATTTAATTTTTGACAATAGGAAATTGTCTGCTGGTGCCAAGTTGGGACTGTAATGGGGATTGGGAATCGTCGCGAGGCTGATTTTCTTGTGGTAGTCTGTTACCTAAGAGCTTCAAAGTGCTAGAAACTGACGGGACGAGTTTGGCACAGATCTTTCACACCGCCAAATCTTCAGTGATAATGGTGTGCAATTTCATCTTATCAATGCCGATACGATTTGCGACCATGTGCACGATTAACCCTCGGTCTGAGTACGGCACCCCACACACACGTTGCACGTATTTGTCGATTCTTGACGTCGACGGCCGTCTAGCGCAGGGCTCGCCCTCCATACTCTCTCGGCGTCCTTTAAAAAGCTTGTGCCACTTAAAAACTGAAGTTTGTGACATTTGTGACAAATACGAGTGTACTTTCATTCTTGAACACTTGGCGAGCCAAGCCCAACGTCTACATATCCTATTTTCTTAGTTCTACACAAAATTTGATGGCGTGCCGCTGTTCAATAGTTACCCGCATTTTGCGCTTGCACTGAGTCCTACCGAGATTCCTAAACTCATTATAAAAATTGTCTCTTGTATTACCTTAACAGTTCTGTCATTAAGAATCTCCTATTTGTAAAATCCTCTTCATTTAATTTTCATTAAAAAAATGCCATCCCTGGTTTGCTGATCATCATTTTAAATACTTCTAGAAGCAGAAGGTCTTCGCAAGCAGACACTTGACTCTGTTTTGTTGTCCGCCAAGACCTTCGGGACAAGTTTAGGGTAGATCCTTCACATCACCAAATGTTCAGTGATAATGGTGTGCACAGTCATCTAATCAATGCCAATAAGATATGCAATTATGTACACACTTAACCGAAGGTCTGAATTCAGCACTTCACGCACACGATGTACATTGTCATCGGTTCTTGACGTCGACGGCCATCCGGTGATGGCTCGTTCTCTACACTCTCTTGACAAACTTTGAAGAGCTAGTACCACTTAAATACTCCAGTTTGTGACATGCTTTAATCCTTATACACTCAGTGAATCATGCCCAAAGTCTCGGTACCCGATTTCCCCAGTCCAACACAAAATTTGATGGTGTACCAATGTTTAATCGTTCGCTGCATTTTGCACTTGCAACGAGTCACTCGACAGTGGTCCGCTAAAAATACGATCCGGAAAGACCCCTCGCCGGCGATTGCGTGTTGCAGACTAGAATTTTCCACCACCGAGCCTGCGCGGTGAGTGCGCGCTGCGACGTACATCCAAGTTAGGGAAAAATTGTTTCCGATACTTTTTATACAACCCTTGTATGTGAGCGGCATCTCGTACATTGAAACGTATTGTAAAACCAATAGTTTATTAAAATATTGTTTTAGGGATTGGCACCATTTGTTCGATTTTGAGCCGGCATTATAGTTTATTTTTGCATAGTTCAATTAAAATATCCTCTTTGGCCATGCTCTTACATTAGGATTTAATAAATTAATGTCATTCTCAAGGCAAACATCCTCACCGGTATTGATTACATCGTGCACATAAACCAAATCATTTTTAGTGCTCCTTTTCTCTAAGCTTTGAGATACCTACATTTCCATTAAATTATCATATATGATGCATTTTTCAAACATTGGATAAACATTATTTTGTATATAGTGCATTTAAGGCAAAATCTCTTTTGAATTCCCGCTATACAGTGTATGAGCGACTTAATTATTTGGCTAAGGAATTCACATAAGCATGCCATGTAGCATACGAATCCTACATCTACTTAATACCCCGCAAGCCGCCGCAAGGGCGTGTGACGGGGGGTGTTAGGACACCACCCGTAATTTAGAAAAGAAAAAAAACCGCATGCAGAAGCCACCAATCCATACATCCACAAAAAAATCCACCATGGCATACATTCATGCAAGAACACTTACACCCCACACACATGTTAACACAAAAACTACCAACTAACATACACATGCACCTACAAGTATACCTAACAGCTTTGCAGTGTTTAATTTTGTTCCAACTTGCAAATGCAGGGTTTTTAGTATTTCTAAAGTGACATCGGTTTCTTACTATTATGATTTCTGATTGTTCGGGGAAAGAATGAGTATTTGTGTCTATCTGTACTGGAATCTATCTCCCTTATTTTATCTTTGTGGTCTGATCTACCTAAGTAGTGTGGGGCCATTTTAGTTCCTTCAGTGTCATAGTTAATCTCGTTTGTTCTGAACCTTTATAAAAGTCTAAGTCTCGCTTGTTCTCTCCGCACTTCAAGTGGTTCCCAGCCTAATTCCCATAAGAGACCTGTCACACTTGTGTTCTTATCATAACAATTTTTAACGAATCTAGCGGATTTTCTCTGGACTTTATCTAATTCTTCTTGCCAGATTTTCTCCCAAGGATCCCAAATACTTGCGGTGTATTCCAAATGAGGTCTAACTAGAGCAAAATAACACCTCTCTTTAACGTTTTCATTACATTTCCCCACCACCTGTTTTATGAAGCCAAGTTTCTTTAAAGCTGATCCGCATATTGTCCTGATATGTGCTCCCATGAAGGGCGTGGTGTTAGAACAACACCCAACTATTTAACTTGATCGGCCGTAGTCAGTACTGAACCCTCTATTTTGTAGTTTATATCCTGTTCCTCGCTTCCTTTGTTCCAAAATTTCAAAACTGCGCATTTATCTATATTAAGCGTTAATCCCCATTTATTGCACCATTCCGAGATTGGGTCTAGGCCTCTAGAGAGTAGCTCGCGATCTAGTTGGCACCTTATTTCCCTGTATACCACCGTGTCGTCAGCAAATAACCTTAGATTGCTATCAACGTGTGTGCTTAAGTCATTAATGTATATTAAGAATAGAAGAGGCCCTATTACACTTCCCTGGGGGACGCCCGAAGTTACATCTCTATCGGTTGAGCACAACCCATCTATGACTACTATTTGTTTGCGATTTGACAAGAAGTCTCTAATCCAATTAATTATTTTCTCAATGATTCCATAGTACTTAAGTTTATGTAACAGTTTATTGTGTGGGACTTTGTCGAAGGCTTTTTTGAAATCTAGGAATACTGCATCCACTTGTGTTGATTTCTCCCGAACTCAGTATATTGTGAATGAAGAGACCAAGTTGTGTTTCGCAAGATCTGCTTTTCCTAAATCCGTGCTGGTTGTGGTTTTGTATTTTCCTACTATCAAGAAATGTCATAATGTTAGTGACAATAATGTGATCCAATATTTTACAAGAGATTGATGCTAAAGAAATGGGTCGTTAATTCGTTGGTTTATCCCTATCACTGCATTTATGGATGGGAGTTATATGGGCTAGCTTCCAGTCCCGAGGCGCTGAGCCTTCTTCTTATCGATTTCAGAAAAACAATATGTAAAAACGGGGAAATGTCTTCAGAAAATTCCTTGATTCCTTCCAGGTGTACTATTCCCTGCTTGGTCAGTGTCAGATCGCTCATGTGTTCCCGGGTGGGTGTGGAGGATCATTTGGTGCGTTTGTGTTTTTTTTATATTAGACGCTCTGGATAAAATGGTTTTAAATATTTGCCTTTTTCACGCTATCTGTAATGATTTCACCATTTTCCGTCTTCAAAGAATGTACAGTTGTACGTTTACCCTGTATTTTCCTAGCATAGGACCAGAATGACTTTGGATTTTCCTCAAGATATTCGCTTAGCATTTTAGATTTAAAAGAGGGTAGTGCTGTGCGCATAAAACTTTTCGTCTGACTACGACATTCTTTTAGTTTCCGTTTGGATGTATTCACATACACTGTATCGTCACTTTTTAAACTCTTTTTGAAATTTGACTGTAGCTTACTTTGCCTTCTTAATGCCGATCTGACTTCCCCGTTGTACCATCTAGGTTCCTTACTGTCACATTTGAGTTTGGATGGGATGTACGTCTTCATACCTTCGCGTAAAATATTTAAGAAATATTTCCAAGTGTTCTCTATATTGGTTGTCAGTGTTTTTGTCTAGTATTCTGGTAATTCTATCTTTAAATATTCTCGTAGTCCGTTAAAATTTCCCTTGTTGTATAGGTATATTTTACACCTTTCTTTGTTTATTTTGACGAACTTAGTTTTTAACTCTGCCAAAATAGTCTTATGGTCACTGCTTCCGTCTATTATTTCAATGTTAGTAATGATTTCGGGGTTAGAAGTGGCAAAGATATCTAGTATGTTTTGGCCCCGTGTTGGTGATTTAACAATTTGTTCTAAGCGATTAACCGGCGATTATAATAATACTGTTGCTATGCCTGCTGCTGAGAGTGGATATTTGGCCGTCGAGCTTATATAGAACATCTGTGTTAGAGTCTGGGGGGTCTGTAAAATGAACACACGAATAGGCTTCTGCCGTTGTAGTCCTTAATGTTGCACCAAACGCTTTCTATGTCATTTGCGTCGCATTCATATCGTTGGTTACTAAGATGTGACTTTACTGCCATGAATACTCTCCCACCCAATGGTCTGTCGCTTCTGTAAATTGTGAAACCGCTCGGAAAAACCTCATTGTTTGCAATATCTCGTGTGAGCCAACTTTCCGTTTAAACTACTATCTCTGCGTTTGTACTGACAAAAATATGTTCAATATCCGATATTTTGTTTTTAATGCTACGGCAGTTTAATGTTATAATTTTATTTTGGTCAATTACTTTTTGTTTTTCGGTTTTATGTACGCTAACAAAACTGTTTTGAGACGATTCGTGGTTAACAGAGACAAAAGAATTACATTCACTCGCATTGCTAGCTGTTATGTATTTAGAAGTACCAATTTTATTAAATTAACGTGGGTTATGTTGTTTTGACGGAAGTGTGCGTTTTTTCAACTTTTTTTGGGATCTGAGAGACATAACCTAATCTGAAGTGACAAAAAGCGCTGGATTCTACTTCATTTATCCTAATATATGACCTGCGCTCCTGCCTACCAACTATGCTGAACCCTCGAAACGTGTTCGTGTAACCTACGCGCTACAAACTGCGATGCCTCGGCAGTATAATGGACCCCAGAGCGATTAAGGGGTACCCGACACGATGAGAGGAAATGCCACAGATCAACAAAGTCCGCTCCGATTTCCCGGCAAAATCCCAGCAATCTCTGGTGTAAACCCTCTATTCGGGTCCAAACGAGCCCTCTGCGGTCTATACACGGCACAATACTACATATACTTAGTTTAATTGGGACCTTCAACTCTGCCTCGACTCGTTTCACCTCCGAGTGCATCTCCGTAAAGGAGCGCAGGATCTCATCAGAGCCACATTCCGAGGCGTCGTTTGCCCCGCAATGAGCCGCAATGCGTAGCTTGGAGCAGCCCGTATTACTGACGGCCGCCTTCCCCGCCTGCGTCGCTTGGGGTATCCCGCCGCCTGGTATACACCAGGACGACAAGAATCCAACACCTCCCTCCTGTTGGACTCCGCGGCGCAGCGGTTTCATTATACGCCGGACATTGGAACTGCCTAATATAACGTTTTCCTCCCTTCCCGACCGCTGATGTCTTACTTTAGGCAGATCCCTCGGAGTAGGGGTAGGGGCTGCAGGTACGGTGGTGCTGTCATCCGGCAGCACCTGGTACCTGTTGGAGACGGGGATGGTATCTGCCTCCTCAGAGTCCAATCCTCGCCGCAGCGTTACCTTCCCCTTGCCCTGAGAGACGACCCTGCAATCGTCCGACCTACGAACGTGAGACACTTTTTCGTAGAGAGATAGGACACGAGGTTGGTCTCTAATCGCCCAGTCACGTGTAGCATTCGGAGGAAGCCGTGCATCCCTATGGGCGTGGCGGGTTTCCGTATTTCCATCCCGAGCACCATCTCTCCTGAGGGGAGCCCTCCCGCCGGCGATCTCCGATCGAAGCTCCCACACCATCCTCTCCAACATGACGATACGAGCCCTTAAAGGCACGCATTCGCCAGTGCCTTCGAGCATGGCAACAGGGGACCTAGATGAAGCCAGCCTAATTTAGCCACCAAGTTCCCAGCAAAAGCTAACCTGTATACACTATGCTAAAATTTCTAAGAGGGGCTACCTAAATTTAACTCACTCAATAAGTTACGCTTTGGAATGGAATATAAAGCCTAAGCGGAAAAAACGATGTTTGAGTAAGGTCTGGTTTTCAGAGGACAAAAAAAGATAGTAAAAAAATGGAAAGCACTCGCCGATAATCAGTCACAGTCGAAGGAAAAAAATCATCACAATCCATTAAAATAAACTACTTTTGCCGCACACTACGCATAACAAACCACACACAAAACGAACACTATATAAACGAAGCAACGTATACGTTGACACTACACTACACTTCACTAAATCCAAAAGCACCAGAAACAAGCTGGCAGGCAGGTAGCCTCTGGTGGGTCAAACCGGTTATCAGGAGCACTCAGTAGGCAGGTCCGCTCAGGTTGAGGGCCAGAGAGAATTAGAGGAATCCTGATTTACATTTGAAAAGGATTAATACCAAATGTTCAGCAAAATATTCATTGAAAGTATGTTGAATCTCAATTAACGTAATCCCAAATTTTTTTAGAAGGAGGAGATCATATGTGGAATTAGAGTCATCATCGGATCAAACGTTGCGCCTAAATCTTCAATTTCTTGTAGATACTCGTGGTACCCGGTATTAACCGAGTACCGACTTCCATTTTGCATTCTAAATTGAAATTTCCCTGCAGAGTGTACACCACTCAATTATAATAGTCTGTTTTTTGTGGTCCGTTTACCAGATTATCTATTCTGGGTCCTCTTTTTACAACTAAAATTGGTCGTTTATATTTCTCACGTTTCTAAATATTTTATCTCCATTGTAGTACCATACACAGTTCAAGTTGTGCACAAAGGCATTTATGTACGATTTATACAATGCGCACTTTGATTTATGTACAAATGTGCAGGTGAATCTTTATTAAAAATTTAAGACAGTCAAGATTCCTCTATTACAGCCAATGGAACACCAGGCGTTTAAAAATGCTCAACCTATGCGCACTTATTAAAGGTTACGTATTACTGTCTCCCGGATAATTGCGTAGATAATTATTGAAACAAAGCATGAGTGTGGGGAGGATTTGGTTGCCTGATTTCCTCCCCTCCGTCGGAAAATTACTACGCGTCATCGTCAGTCGTGGAATGGCGGGAGGGTGGCTGCCTAGGGGTGAAGTCACATGGGGGCGTGTGGGCACTGCAGTGACCCTGCCCGCGGCCATGAGGGGACTGCGTGCTCTGATGTCGCCGAGATGCTTTTATGCCGGGCCCAGAGAAAATCCCTTGTCGGGGGGAGGGGCCACCGAACCCAGCGGTCGGTATCCATTGCCCGCTACTGAAAAGGTGTGCGCCATGGCATGCAGCTACATCAGGAATGCTGAGTGAGCGAAGAATTAAAGTCCTGTATCGTACATGAAATGCTGCGGGTGTAGGGAAATTCTGTCGCATTACGCAATAAAATAATCGTCATTAGTAAAAAATTAATGCAAAAAAGAAAAAATGATATTTATAAAAAAATATTTTTTCTCGTATATTGAGCAAGAAAGGGGGATCGGGATGGTGCGATTGCTAATGCACAGGCTTCCCACCGAGAGGGCCCGGTTCAAATCCTTGAGACAACAAATATTTTTCAGTGGTATCCCGATCCCTACTTGAGGTGCCTTGTGGGGAGCACTTTGATTGAGTATGACGTCCGTCGGATGGGACGTTAAATATCAGACCCCTTGGCGCCTTCCGCTAAGAGTAGGCTAATGCCGACGCCGCGTTTCTCTCCACCCTTCCTTTCCCATCCATCCCTAATGGCGCAAATGACCTCAGCTGTCGGTTGCCTCCCGCAAAACTAATACTATTGAGCAAGAATAAAACAAGTAACAAATGCGCAAGGAAAAAAATGCCAATGCCTTTGAAAACAAGTAAAAGGCGTTTGCTTAGTTGGTTCCCGTAATTACACAAAGAATAATAAAAAGAAGAAGGAAATCTGCGGATTGCTCTGGTGTGTGGATGTTGGCCCGCGCTGGTCCCAACGGTGCCTTCTAGAAGGGAGGTATGGGATTTCGAGTATATCGAATCCAGTTTTTTAATTTATTACGGAATAAATACTTCTTACCAACATTTAATAAAGGGTAGGTCCGCCCAACTTACCCCCCGGCGTCCAGTGCTTACATATGCGTATTAATCATCCATCTGGACCAAGTTGTACCTCGGACAGCGAACCGACCTTTCGTTTGGGAACATTTGACATGCCTGAGCGGGAGGAAATCCGTTTTAAATGAAAGCTAAAAATTTATTTATTCGATAAAAAAGTAACCGTTCGCGGTATTGAATTCATCTGGAAAGCGTTTCTTCAAATAGTTGATTTTAGAAGTCTTTACTTTGTGAAGTTTTATGTTAATATGGAAAGATAAATGAACTAAGTAAAATTCATTTATGAATACGACACGTTTTCGGAATTTAAAGGCCATAATGAAGAGTGATAATGGTGATCGAACGCCAAAAAACTGAATAAAAACACTTGCAAAACAAACAAATTCACACCATTCCACACGCACTGAGACGCACTCATTCATGCAAAACTCATTTTAACTTACACACATGCGGATACATATACAAGTTGCTAACATACACATGTACATGCATCTACGTATATACCTTATGCCTACGCAGCGTTTACTCGTGCAGTAGTAGTTTTAGGGTAGGCGACCGATAGATAGGGTCATTTGCGCCGTTGGGGATGGATAGGAAAGGATGAAGGATGGAGGGAAACCCGGCGTCGGCATTAGCCTAATCTTAAACAATAGGCGCACTAATAGGATACCACTGAAAAAGATCTGTCGTCTCCAGGAATCAAACCCGGGCCCTGAGGGTGGGAAGCCAGTGCGCTAGCCACCGCTCGATTCTGATCCCAGTCGAGTTGATTAAGATGTGAGATATTCTCGAATATTTTTAAACTCAACATTCAATCCTAAGGGAACGTCCATTGTGTGGTGTTTATATCGTATCGGATCATATTCTACTCAGTGGATCCCTCCTTCGACAAGTTTCAACCGGACTCTTTTCAGTGGTATCTATCCTGAGCCTTAATCTCCATTTGGCTATGACTCCTCGATTTATTATGTTTTTCATCGTTACAATCCTCACTCTTTCTCTTTCCCTCCCTCCCTTTCAGCTTTTCCTTCTATCATATTTATCTCTACAGTTATATCCTTCAATTATTTTCGGCTGCACAATTTGTCCGCAAAATTACAGAGATTATCATACTCCGTGTATGATAATCCCTATAATTGTCGACTCTGTATTACTGGAGTTCGTTCCATGAGATTTTTGAAAATTATTCACAATGGATCAAAGGAAAATAAAAATGGAACAGTTTTTAAAATCAAACCTTGAGCTCCATGAAAGAAGGCAAATTTTCATTTTGTTGGGTTTTTATCGATCCAAGCAAAAGCCTCCTGAACACTGCGTCTTTTTTTTCTTTTGAGCCTTTTAGAGACCTTAAATTATCTCTTTGAGTATTCCTACCGAAGTATAATCAAAATTCCTCGGAAAAAGTCTATACTGTATTTCACAAATAATTTATGCTTGACTACAATTTTGGTAACAAAATGAATAATTGAATACGATCTTTTGGGATATTTGCTAAGATTTCTTCTGGATCCCGCAGATTAAATTGGCTTCCGTGAAGGCGCTGAATATTTGAGAAAATCCTAAGATTAAGACCACAGGTGTCTCAATTATTAAAAAGATCTAACTTCTTTTATATTCGGGGAGATAACTGAACGTAACGCTAGTTAACTCGAAAAGCTTCGAGAGCTCTAATAACAAAGTGCGTTGTTTGGAGCATAATTATTGACTTCCAAAGTATTCAAAGTTGTTTTCAGTGGCATATTTTTCATTTTTTCTTGCCCCGATGTTCATTTCTGTACATATTTCATTTTTTCATGTAAATGGCTTCATTTTCTAAAAAATGCAATATTGATCCATAAAAACGAATAAATTTGAGATTGACGTCATTAATGGTATCATTCAAATGGTCTTATTTCATATTACTTAGCAATAATAATAAGGGGTATCATATTGGGCGGACCTACCCTTTATTAAATGTTGGTAAGAACTATTTATTCCGTAATAAATTAAAAAACTGGATTCGATATACTGGAAATCCAAATGCATTCCTATTAACGGGCGATTTTCGTTCCAGTTCACTGGAGGTATTTTCTGGTGTTTCTCACGTGCGCTCAGGCTTAAGTGTTCATTTTACTCGTAGACATGGATGCATTTCCGAAACTAAAATCAATGTAAGACTATTTGCAAATGATAGCCCTGCCAGGCAGACCCCCCTCCACCGCTTCGTTCGCGCCAGAGAAAATCAGTCTTACCACTTTTGGGTGCGACCCTGTATACTGTTCCGATGAAAGGACCATCGTAAATGCAGCCCCTACCCCTACTCCGAAGCGGCTGCCTAGGCAAAGACGTCAGTGAATGGGGAGTGATGGAATTTTAATGATAGGTAGCTCTAATATCTCCTTTAGGACTTAGGGCCCAACGGAAGGGAGATATTCGGTCATGATCCTCGTGGTGTATACTAGGGGGCGGAGTTCCCCAGGTGACTCAGGAGGTGAAGATGGCTGCATGTGACGTGGGTTGCTCCAAGCTGCGAATCGTGGCCCATGTAGAGGCAAGCGACGCCATGCGCCGCGGGTCCGAAGAAATTCTACCTTCTTTTGAGGAGCTGAATACGGAGGTGAAGCGTGTAATAGTGCTGTTTTAAGTCCTGGTAAATTCTTCGTTAAAAATTTGTTCTATTGTCCCACGAGTTGACCGTAGTAGCATGATTTAAACCTAAATATAAGAGTTCATAAAAAATAGTAGATTGGGAAACTTTTGTCGGGAAATCGGAGTAGATTTAATTGACTGCGGCGTTACTTTTCATCGGGAGCCCCTCAATTCCTCGGCAGTTCTTCGTATGAGCTACGTGTCACAGGAGGTAGTGCGTAGGATACACGATTATACTGCAAGAGTATAGAGTAGGTGGTAATGTATAGTGTAGGTCTTCATCTGGGGAAATCGATGATAAGGAAAATTTCTTAATATCTTTCAGTAAAGAAAGTAATGGGAGCGAAAACTCTCTCAACGACAGTGTTGAACCAGTTGGAGCATAAATAAAGCATGTGCAGGTCGAGAGGAACAACATAATAATACCAAATTGTCGTAGTATTAAAAGCAAGAGAGCTGAATTCGGGCGTAAATCCCAAAGGTTAGGTACTGACATTGGAAATGGTGAGCTGAATAATCAAGGATATTACGGACGATGAATTTTTCTTCTTAGGCTACAACATTTGCCGATGAGACAGGGGTAACAGGAACGGAGAAGTGTTAATTGCAGACAATAATAATTTAAAAGCTATTCGCACAAATTTGCCGACCAGATTGAGAACGCTCGGTGTACAACAGAGGTAAATAACCAGAAAAAATACACGATTGCTCATTTTACTAGTTACCCGATTTCACTTCAGTAGCAATACACCTTTTAGATAACCAAGGATCGCATTTCAGCCACAAGAATACGAAATGTATTGCTATAGTTGGAGGTAATTTAAATCTTCTATCATTAGACTGAGTTTACTGCCGTGTTGAAACCGCAGCGAGAAACCACGATTCATCTACATCTACATAATACCCCGCAAGAAGGGCGTCTGGCGGGGGTGTTAGAACACCAACCGTAAAAAGGAACAATACCACATACAAAACAACAACATGGAAAACTACACCCACAGCAGCGCACACACTCATGCAAAAATCCCTTCATCCAACACTCATGCAAACACATATACCACAAACCAACAAACAACTGCATGCAGTGTACCTTTCTTCCATTTATCTTTATACCATTTGTTTTCTTCTTCATTGTCTCTGTAGCCTCTTCAATATGTATAACATAAATAGATATGGTGAAAGTAGTTATTCTTGTCTCACTTCTTTTCTAATCTTTGCTTCTTTTTCACGTCCCTTTCCTTCTATGAAAGTCCTTTAGTTCTGGCACAGCAATAATATAAGCTTCCTGTCTTTATAGTCAATCCCTTTTCTCCCCATGGTTTCAAACATAAGTTTCCAATCTACAGTATCGCAGGCTTTCTCCAAATCAAAAATAATAACTTTTAATAATCAATAAATATTTATGCATAGATAATTAATAAATTTAAAATGAATAACTGATATAAATGATTTCAATGAAATCCGCCGAAGTAATTATCAAAACTCTTCGTCTTCCTCGTCTTCTTTTTGCCAAAACGTTCACTCTGGACGCTTGGCTTGCAGCTTCCCGATGATTTAATCATTCAGCTGCTGTGTTTGCGGCTTCTTAGCCCGTCGATGAAGGAGGGTCCAGTCAACTCCTTTTCCTTTTCAATGGTGGTTGGTCGTCGTCCAGTCCCATTGCTGCGCTTGGGCGTTTGTGCCTTTCCCAGGAGACAGGTTTTAAGCCGACAATCGACCGCAAGTGCTCTTCTTTTGTGCCTTCAAGCTCCTCATAAAAGGTCGTCACGCGAGTCTTGATGACATCTCCGATGGGCGCAGTTTCAGTTAAGGCGTGGAGAATTTCTGCGGCATAGTTCCATCCAAGCCCAAATATACTGTTGAGTGCCCCTCTTTCCGTCACCTCCATGTGGTGGAAGGCCGTCGGAGTCGTTCTGCCACTCCGTGCCGGTGGAGCGTACATAAAGATTGGGCGAACTGCCTCCACGTATACAGGTGGAGACAGTTCGCCTGGTACACGCCTCCACCTGTAGATACGTCTTCGTCTTGATAGAGAGGGACGGTGGACGCAGCAGCGGCGAAAGTTGCAGTCGTCTTCCTCTTGCCTTCCTGGTGGCAGCGAGGGCGTGACTTTTGAATGCCAGTCTTTTATCCAGTATGACGCCTAGATAGGTCACCTCTTCCTTTCATGGCGCCTCCTCGGTGCCCACGAGGATTTCTCCTGGTTCTCGCAGTCCTGCAGGTGATAAAAGAATCGTCTGCGTCTTTGCGTTGTTGACGCTGATTCGCCACAGGGCGTACCACTCCAGCAGTTTGTCTGCTGCTCGCTGCAGGTATGTTGCTGCCATGAGTGCTCTTCGCGAAGTGGTCAATATTGCTGCGTCATCCGCATACAGGGCAACCATGGTATGTCGTCTATGGCCCACCGGGAGGTCCGCCGTGTATAGATTAAAAAGTATCGGTCCGGTCACCGATCCTTGCGGAACGCCTGCGTGGACCTGTTTCGGCTGTGACAGCGCGCGTCCCCAGGCGACACGGAAAGTCCTTCTTGTCAGGTATGATGCTAGCAAGCGGCGCTGCCAATTTGAAAACCGCTGTTTTGCAAGTTTTTGACTGAGGCCAGCGTGCCATTCCCCGACGAAGGCTTTCCTGATGTCAAAGAACGCCGCCGTTGAGCAGCATCGCCGATTGAATCCGGCCGTCACCTGTTCCACGAGACGGACGAGCTGGTGTGTGGTGGAGTGTTCCTCTCGAAAACCGTACTGTGATGCCGGCAAGATTGAATAGGCCGCGATGTGCCTCAGGAGATGTGGCAGCAGTACCCTCTCAAGCAGCTTTCCCAGGGTTGCTAGCAGGGCGATCGGGCGGTAGTTCTCTACGTTCCGAGCGGACTTCGGCGACTTCGGCAATAGAATGACTTTTGCCGATATCCAGATGGCCGGAAAATGACCCTTGGAGAAGCAGGCCGTAAAGAGCGTAATAAGGTGAGTTTCGAGCGAGACAGGCATCTGTTGAAGGGCCTCGTTCGGGATCTTGTCCTCTCCTGGTGCTTTCTTGGAGCGTAGTCGTCCTAGGGCTGCTCTCAGGTCGTTTTCGGTAACCTTCGTTACCGTCATGATGCCCTCCTCCGTTGTTTCATCCTCTTCAGGAAAGTCACTAGGATCATCTGGTACCAGTGGATCCGGTGTCGAAGTGAAAGTAGCCGGCCTCCAGCATAGTTGCTGCAAATTCAGCCTTTTCCTCTTCCGTGATAAGAGGGCCACCAGGTGAGTCGATCGGTGGGTCGATCCGAATGTTGTGGCGAAGAGAAGCTGCCATTCTCCAGATGCTCCCATCTTCGGCTCGGAGGGAAGCAACCTTCCTTTCCCACGTCGTCTGCCTGTGGTCCTCGATGAGCTGCCTCACTTCGGCTCGTTTTCTTCTGAACCGTGCCCCATCCGCGGGACATTTAGTTCTTTGAAATTGTCGTCGAAGCCGATTTCTTCCGCGGATGCGGCGAAGGATGGAATGCGGCAGCGTCAGATGTCCAGAAGGGCGGATTACTTTTATTGGCCCGGTGTTCTGTAATGCTTGGTCCACGCTAGCTGTTATGACAGAAGCATATTCGTCCAGCATAGCTTGTGACGTCAGTGATTGCGGCTGTTCCGGTAAAATGTCGGACAGGATCTGCCTGTACCCTGCCCAGTCTGTTTTATCCAGGCATCACACCTGCCGTGGGGGAAGTAACGTTGGGCAGCATCCCAGATAGGCGCAGACTGGGTAATGGTCGCTGTCCAACTTCGGTGTCGCCACGATAGAAAGCGAACTCGTGAGCCTACGGTGCAGCGCAATGTCTAAGACGTCTTCGTTCCTGCCGCTATCAAAACTGCTCAAGTTATACATGTAATTATATCTAATGGGAGAGCTATTTTGGATCCAATTTCTTGTACGAAATTGCTATTCGACATCAGTCAATAATTGTTTTCTCAAATTATGTTAAGAGTAGTTTCTAATGATTAAAAAATTTTTTTGAAAATATCTTAAACGAAAAGCAGTTTCGATAACAGCAAAGCGACGAAGTAGCATCACCTGTCAGAGGCAGCGCAGGCATAAAGTACGCCATCTTCACATCACGTCGACTGAACTGCGCTTTTTAAGGAGATGGCAAGTACATTGCCTGGCCAAGGGAAATATGAGTCTAGACAAAATGAGAGTCAAGAAGTTAATTCTTCTTAATTTATGTTTCCTTTTGCTCATAGTAGGCTCCTTGAGAGTCAATATAATGCCGAAAGCGGTCATATAATTCTTTGAATCACTCCAAAACTCAGTTTCTTGGAATTTCCTGCAAGGTAACGGTTTTGCCTTCTAGAAGTCTGAAATTGTATCGAAACACTTTCCATTCACCGCCCATTTCCTTTGTGGAAACAAGCGCAGGTCGCATGGAGTCAAAAACAAAGCATAATTTTGTTTTCGGCGCCGGCGAGTAGCCATTTAACAAATGCCATGTTACTTGGTCCCAGTATTCAGGCCGAACTATCACAAATCCCGCCCCGTAAAGGAATCAAAATACGCAATAAGTAGAGGTCACTTCTCGCTTGATCTGTTGTCATATTTTCCTCAAGGATAATTCCTTTCGAATGATAGCAAACAAAAGGTAGAGTCATGATTCACCTTTCCTGCACGAGCATTACGTACAATAGTTTTTGGGCCTTAAGTATCCTTCCGTTCCAAGGTCTGGCGCATGGTAACTGGCACATACCGGAAGCACCAAGGTATCATGTAGGGGCCATGATCATCAGTTAGTTGCGTCACAAATGCAGAATGTAGATCTTTCGTTTGCCCAATTATTTAATTCACACTGAGAGAGTATTTAGAGGTACCAGTGAATCCATCAATAATGAGGTTGGAAGACAGGCGACGGTAATTTCAAAAAAGTTTATCCATTTGGTGAATGCTATTCAAATTTCGAACAAAATCTGAAGGACCAGGATGTGTATCATTTCCAAGACCCTTCTTAAGGTCAATAAATATTACGTACCACTTTAAAACGTTTTTACGCATCATGGATTCACTGCCATGAATAATATGAATGAATTCAAGAGTTCCTATGGTTTTTTACTCAAAAAAATTAATAATAATGTTAGTACGTTGCTCCATTATTTACTATTCCAGAAAAAGGTCGGGGGGGGGGTGTCTTTTTGTATTTATATATTTTTGCGTTTTGAGGTTTGACGTCATTCCAGAAAAATGTTTGGTTTTCAATTAGAAGTCCTCATTTCCGAAGTATCAATGCGCTTTACCGGAACGAAAAAGATAAATTAATACTAGAAGTAGATCAGCAAATCAAAAGTCTCTCATCCAAAAACAATGATCGTGACGCCACAATCCGTGGAGATTTCAATGCCCCATCAATTGATTGAAGAGCTTATTGTTTTTAAACGGAGGGCAAAGACAAAGATACCTGCGAGTCGCTACTGGATTCCTTTGCGTTGGACTCCTTGCATTAGCTTGTCACTGCACCCACTAGGGGTGATAATATCCTCGCTTCCTTATCAACGAACATACCCAAAAGTCTTAAAAATGTAAATTTATTAAAAAATTAGTGACCACAGAGCATTAAATGATAAGTTTCTTCATATAGGGGCCGAAATAAGAAGTCTAGAAAAAAATTAACTTTTAAAAAAGGGAAATAACATGGCTTAAATTGCGTGTTTACAGTTCATTTACAATAAATGGAAATAAATTGAACACTGAAATACCGAGGATACTTGGAAACATAGCCTTGGCATCACGGGATCTCTAGCCAATAGGGTCATAACAGGTAGATTTGTAAAGGATGACACGCAACCTAGATGGTACAACGCGGAAGTAAGAATATTCTTACGGCGTCCAAGTCTACGCCCCGCCAATATGAAAATTATATGAAATGACATATAATGAATTGTTGATGAATACGACAGTCAGAATTTGTTGATGAATAATTTTTTATTATGTCCTTAGTTCGGGAGAGAGCAATGTTCCAGTGGGCACGGTTTTTCTAGATTTTGAAAAATGCTTTCGGCAAAGTACCTCGTAGTAAACCACTTACTAAGCTAGAAGTCTGTTGCAAAGATAACAGTATCCGGGGTTGGATGAAAGACTTTTTAAAAGGTCGGGTACAAAGGGTAGAGATTAATGGAGTTAGCTCAAATGCAGTAGAAGTTACTTCCGATGTTCCACAGGGATGTCTTCAGACCTCTTTTATTCCTACTTTACATTAACGGCATTGACTCCGTAGTCAGTAGTAAAATACCTTTATTTGCCGATGATGCAGTAGTTCACCGTGATACCCGTGATCCCGAGGACACAGTAGTCCCATCAGACACCCCAACGCTATACAACGCTGGTGCGACACTTGAAAATAAGAAATAAACCCAAAAAGGTGCGTATTGATAAACTTTCGGAAAAAGGGCAATTCACATCCAAACGCCCACCGCATCGGGAACACCGAAGTGAAATATGTAGACTCAACCAAATATTTAAGGGCGCCACCCTCGCTAACGATCTATCCTGGGTGAAACACATACAGGGAATATTTGGACAAGCTAACAAGCAATTAGGATTTTTTATAAGATTACTGGGTAAATGTGATAAAAGGGTCAAAGAGAAATTTTCTCTGTCATTGGCTAGGCCTCATCCAGAATATGCCGCAAGCATATGGGATCCTCACGAAGTTGGACCAATTGCCAAACTGGATCGCGCACAGTGCAGAGGACCTAAATTTGTAAAACGCTGCTACGATAAATCCAGTAGCACATTCCAAATACTAGAGTAGAAGCAGGCTGGGAATCACTCACGGAGCGAAGTCCAAATTACAGATTGCAGCTCTTGCATCAATTGGAAGGAGGCCTCCTCAGTAGTGATGCTGAAATGGTGTAAAAAAACCCTTCGTACTGCGGTAGGAGATATTATGTCAATAATATCAGAAACATGAAGTGTAGAACAAATAAATGTCGTTAGATATATTGATGCTATTTTCCCAAGGACGACAACAACATCAGAATAACGTTATCCCAACGCGCTTTTTTGCGTCAAATGTAGTCTGGTGTATGATCACTCGCTGCCACGCACCCTAGTGGTGACTTTCAGAACATAGTGTAATGATAATAGTGAAGACGCTCAAGATTCACGGAATCATATTGCGTTATTAACTCGGATACGCATGTAGCGTATGGGATCCGAGTGAAAAAGGCCTCATTCGGGAAATTGAGGAGGTTCAACGCCGGGCAGCCCGTTTGTTAAACATTCTTACGATAAAACGCAAAGCGTCACCGAAATGCTCATGGAGTTGGGGTGGGAATCATTAGAAGTGAGACGATTCAATGCAAGATTGAAATTATTAAATAAATTCAGATCCGCATGTTTCAGCACTAAGACCTCGCAAATTATTCGCACTCTTACATACATTGATCGCTTGGATCATGCATACTACCTTGATCAAAAAGTTCCCGGAATAACCACCGTGTGGCGCTCCCATCGTTCCGATTTGAGTTCTGTTTTTTTTGTTAAATTGGTACATCTGTTGTTGATATTCCCTTTAAATCTTAGTGTCATAACTTGACATTTGCAAAAGTTACGTAGCCAAGAGTACATCTATCTCTGTGTGTGTTGGCGATTTTTTACAATTTCAGAAATGGTTTTAAATTATTTGCAACAACGAACTTGTATTAAATTTTGCGTAAAAAACGGATTTAGTGGCGCACGGACGTTGGAAATGTTGGAAAAGTGTTTCGGCAACGATTCTCTAAAAAAAACGGTCGTTTACCAGTGGCACGAGCGGTTCAGAAGTGGTCGTGAGTCAATCGAAGATGATGAACGCAGTGGCAGACCATCGACATCGAAAGTCGGTGAAAAAATTGATAAAGTAAAAGAAATGTTGGTCAATAACCGCAAATTAACCATCAGAGAAATAGCGGAGGACTTGAACATTGCCTATGGATCCGCCCAAGACATTGTGGTTAATGATTTGGGTTTCCGTCGTGTAGCAGCAAAGTTGGTTCCAAAAGACCTCAATTTCAAGCAAAAAAGAGACCGTGTTGACGTCGCAAAAGACATGGTTTACGAGGCTGAATCCGATCCCACATTCATCAAAAGGATCATTACTGGAGACGAGACGTGGGTTTATGAGTACGACACGCAATCCAGACATCAGGCAAGTGAATGGCGTTCACCAAATGAGCCGAGACCAAAAAAACCACGTCGTTTTCAGTCAAAAAAGAAGGCAATGCTGACGGTTTTCATGGATTACAACGGTGTAGTGCATCATGAATTTTTGCCAGAAGGCCAGACAGTAAACAAAGAGTATTATTTGGGCGTTATGAGACGTTTGCGTGAAGCAATTCGCCGAAAGAGACCAGAAATGTGGGCAGAAAACTTGTGGATTTTGCACCATGATAACGCACCGTCGCACAGTGCTATCATTATTCGTAATTTTTTGACGAAAAATGCAACAAATACCATCCAACAGCCACCGAAGTCACCTGATTTGGCTCCCTGTGACTTCTTTCTGTTCAATCGAGTTAAAAAACCATTACGGGGAACGCGTTTTAGCAGCCGAGAGGAAGTAATGGAAAAATCGCAGGAAGCACTGATGGACATACCGAAAACCGAATATAAAAAATGTTTCGAGGATTGGATCAAGCGCTGGCATAAGTGTGTTGCAGTCGATGGGGATTACTTTGAAGGGGACAATATAGATTTAGATGAATAAACTTGTATTTTTAATTTTCTGAATAAATTCCGGGAAATTTTTGATCAAGGTTATGAAATTCGGAACAAAGATGCCAGAACTAGCCGACTCAAGGACTTCTTCTTCCCACGGACAATACGGGATAGCAACTGCAGGGATATAGATAGCAAAAATTCCACTTGCCACCCTCAGCGTTTAGGGAATAATTAGTTCTATTTAAATTTCTATTTATCCATACTCTTTCACTAACCTCGTGTGTTTTTTTATCTTAACCCAATCTTTCCGAATGACCTCATTAGTGTTCTGTTCATCCGTTTTTAAGTCTCCCTTTCAATCCCTCCTCCCTCTCCGCGGGGGAAATTCCTGCTACCTGCAACTTTGGGTCGCATTCCCTGCCTTTCACAGTCTCCTCGAGGGGTAGTGTTTTGTGTTTCATGTTCATGTGGTGGTGGAGTTTCGCATTATTGCTTGTTGTGTCCTGGCTTGCGTGTTGTTGGATGGCTTTCGTGCTGCACCCAGGAGTGCAGTTGTTTGTTGTTTGTGGTATATGTGTTTGCATGAGTGTTGGATGAAGGGATTTTTGCATGAGTGCGTGCGCTGCTGTGGGTGTAATTTTCCATGCTTTCGTTTTGCATGTGGTATTGTTCCTTTTTACGGTTGGTGGCCTAATACCCCTTACGCCCTTGCGGCGGCTTGTGGGGTATTATGTAAATGTAGATGAACAGTGAACACGCCTTGAAACTCTAATGGAAAACATGTCATTGTTTCTCCCAACTCATTTCTTTATTACTCAAATCATACAACTCTTAATTCAAAGACATCACTCGTGTTGCGTAAATATTTAATCACTCGTATCTTACACTGAAAACGCGTAGCATATCCTCCCCATTCTAGTGCACTCCAGCCTCTACGGAGATATTCCAATGAATATTCCACAAGGCACAACACTTCATTTTACCTTGCTTGGGGAAGTACCACTCTTAAGTTCAAAAGAGAAGTAATACTTCTATTAAAACGGAGCGGTGAAACGGGATGTAAAATAAATAACCGCCTGAAGTAAATAGGAAAGAAGTCTACAGTACAGTTAGCAAATTCTCTCATTTAAAGATTTTACGATTAAGAAGCATTTAGAAGCAGAAAGAAATAAAATCTAAGCAACGGTATGTAAAATACGGCGAGGCACTGAAAAAAGTGAGCTCGAAAACGTTCGAGGACGCCGGGAACATTATGCTAACGTGCTCGCAAATGCCTGCGCCAACAATTTTACGTGGCCCACATACGAGAAAAGAAGTAGATGAATTGTGGAGAATTTATGTCATTCATGAAAATGCAAATGACAATAATGGTAACCTCGTATTTACATTTAAAAAAGCAGCTCTGGCAGGAGACCGTTTTATTGGTTGGATCTCCAAAATAGGATAAAACCTCATTTTTGTGTGTCACACCCTGTTCTAAATCAACAGAATAAAATAAACAAATTCCACTCTTCATTTTAGTGAAAACTACGCCCTATCTTGGGAAATAAAAACAAAATAATAATCTATAGGTATTCAAGTTCATTTACGATCCATGCATGGCTGGATTTCGCTGGACACAATTACTAGCTACGGCTACATTATTCAAAAACATATTGTACGAAAAATCGTGATATCCTAAATTACAAGAAATCCTTCTTTGATTCTCTATATATCCGCCTTCCTCTTTCCTGGCCAACACAACTGCTCTTACGTCCCATCCATACCTCATCTGTCTAGCATCACCTCCTCTTTCAAACTGTCCAGCATCCCACTGCCCATTAAAACGCACTGCATCCACCTCCTTCGGTTTTCTTCCCTCAATCCTTCCTACCCCAGCATGCATAGAACGTCCTCATTTTTTTTCTTGTTCGTTCATTTTTTCTTTTCCATTCTTCACCTCATACACATCACGAAAGCCGAGTCCCGTAGTTGCCAGGACTCATACTGAGCGGTCTCCTACAGAACTGAACTGCTCTCTCCCCGCGGTCATTCCTCGTGCCTAAACCGTAGTTCCCCACCTCATCACCATCTATTCCTTCGCCTACCCTCGCATTCCAATCCCCCAGCACCATCAAATGTTTCCCTTCAGTGAATATGCCCTCTAACTGATCGTATATCCTATCGACCTCTTCCTCCTTATGATTGTTCGGTGGCATGTATACCTGAACAATAGCCAGGTTCGTCGGTTCCGCTTTTATCTCTAGTAGTAATATTCTATCCGTTGCTTGTTCTCTGTTGACCACGTTTCTTCTTACCTCTTCATTTGATATTATGGTGAATTCGTTGGCTCTCATCCCCACCGCTGTACGTATTGTATTCTATAATTATCACTCACGTAATCCCCGCTATCCTTCTATCTCACCTCGCTTAAACCTAAAATATCGATATTTCCTCTTTCCATCTTTCGCTTAATATTCTCTAATTTTTACCGTTCTCAACATTGTACTTGCATACTAAGTTCAAGAGAGTGATTCATGTGAGGCAGCATTTAATAAGCTCACCACCCACTCAGGGAACCAAATAATTAGAACATGGGAAAGAGTAAACAACATTAGAGATCCTCGTTTGATAAACTCCCCCTAAATGATCACAAACTTAGATGTAACCGAAGGGTTAATTGACCATAAATACATTTTTGTCGTGTTTTAAGCGTCGAAAAATACATGTAAATCGTAAAACCTTGGAAAAAATGTTTCTTTTGAAGAAAGGTTACTTCAAGTAATTCCCCGGCTACCTGAAAAACCTACTAGTAATCATTACGAAAACGAACTATTCTGGAACTGAAAGTATATAAAAACATTTATTTAATTTTGTTAGACTCGGTAGAGATACTTATTTTCCTAGCAAAACCTAATATGAAAGCAACGAGCCAGATGGCACAACGTTGAATATGGAAGAGTCGCCGCTGGAGGTGAAAAAGTAAGTTTTATTCGAAATAGAAAAATACTCTTTAAACTTGTTCAGCAGCGCCTTTCGAAAAGACACGAGAAAAATATTAAACATGCTTTTAGGAAACTAAAAGAATCGTGCAGAGCGCCCTTTCAAACGTCTGTGCGATATACTTGGAGGATGGCCCTTTGAGGATAACCCTTAAGCTTGCGGGTTATAAAGTATAGATTCAGTTCTTGGTAGAAAAACTGAAGCACACTAAAAGATTTCGTGCTGGAGAGAACACTCATCACAAATAAAAAAAATTCAGCTGCCGTTTCAAAAGGAGATTAGACTTGTAGCGTAGTAGAGCTTACATTAAAGTTAAGTTAAAAATGAAAGTTAAATTAAAAATTCCTAAACATTGATGGAACGTTTGGAAACAGTGTTTTCCGAGTAATGTAATTATTGTAATTTGGACAGAAGAGTATGGTGGTGCCAAGAGAAAAATATTCTACTTGACCGCTTCTGATGTCTCTTTTCCAGTCCTCATCACCCGGTGACCTGCTTGGGGTAAATTTTACCTTCGAAATATTTTACCTGAAGAATTGAAGACCCTACGAAATGGCTCTACCTTTAAGGGACACTGCTATGGTGGTTTCTTATTGCTATTAATACTGCAATACGAAGTAGGTGTAGGTTAACAGATAAATAAATGCGAGCGTATGGAAGAAACTAGGAGGAAAAGGCGACGTGGTGTACGATAAGGGAAGGAAGAACCAGGGGAACGGGAACACCTGGAGGCATGATGGATTGAGGGTCCCAATTAAATTAAGTATATGTAGTATTGTGCCGCGTATAGACCGCGGAAGGCTAGTTTGGAACCGAATTGACGGTTTAAATCAGAGATTGCTGGGGTTTTGCCGGGGATCGGATCGAACTTCGTTGATCTGAGGCCTGTCCTCTCATCGTGTCGGGTACCCCTTAATCGCTCCGGGGTCCATTATAATGCCGAGGCATCGCAGTTTGTAGCGCGTAGGTTACACGAACACGTTTCGAGGGTTCAGCATAGTTGGTAGGCAAGAGCGCAGGTCATATATTAGGATAAATAAAGTAGAATCCAGCGCTTTTTGTCACTTCAGATTAGGTTATGCCTCTCAGATCCAAAAAAAAATTGAACAAACACACACTTGCGTTAAAACAACATATAATCCACCTAAAGTGAGTAAAATTTGTGCCTCTAAATACAAAAAAGATAGCAATGCGAGTGAATGTAATTCTTTTGTCTCTGTTAACCACGAATCGTCTCAAAACAGTTTTGTTAGCGTACATAACACCGAAAAACAAAAAGTAATTTACCAAAATAAAATTATAACATTAAACTGCCGTAGCATTAAAAACAAAATATCGGATATTGAACATATTTTTGTCAGTACAAACGCAGAGATAGTAGTTTAAACGGAAAGTTGGCTCACACGAGATATTGCAAACAATGAGGTTTTTCCGAGCGGTTTCACAATTTACAGAAGCGACAGACCAAATAGATTGGGTGGGAGAGTATTCATGGCAGTAAAGTCACATCTTAGTAGCCAACGATATGAATGCGACGTAAATGACATAGAAAGCGTTTGGTGCAACATTAGGACTACAATGGCGGAGGCCTATTCGTGTGTTCATTTTATAGACCCCCTGATTCTAACACAGATGCCCTACACAAGCTCGACGAACAAATATCCACTCTCAGCAGAAGACATAACAACAGTATTATTATAATCGCTGGTGACACAAATTTACCGTCAATTGACTGGGACACGTACTGCGTAGGAAAATCTGCCAAAAACCGAGATTTATGCCGAGAACTCCTTCATATATTCACAAAACACTCCTTAGACCAAATTGTTAAATCACCAACACAGGGCCAAAGCATACTAGACATCTTTGCGACTTCTATGCCCGAAATCATTACTAACATTGAAATAATAGACGGAATCAGTGACCATAAGGCTATTCTTGTAGAGTTAAAAACTAAGTTCGTCAAAATAAACAAAGAAAAGCGTAAAATATACCTATACAACAAGGGAAACTTTAACGGACTAGGAGAATATTTAAAATATAATTACCAGAATACAAAACAAAAACACTGACAACCAATACAGAAAACACTTGGAATTATTTCTTAAATATTTTACGCGAAGGAATGAAGACGTACATCCCGTCCAAACTCAAATGCGCCAGTAAGGAACCTAGATGGTACAACGGGGAAGTCAGATCGGCATTAAGAAGGCAAGGAAAGCTACAGTCAAATTTCAAAAAGAGTTAAAAAGTGACGATATAGTTTATATGAATACATCCAAACGGAAACCAGAAGAATGTCGTAGTCAGACGAAAATTATGCGCACAGCACTACACTCTTTTAAATCTAAAATGCTAAGCGAATATCTTAAGGAAAATCCAGTCATTCTGGTCATACGTTAGGGAAATACAGGGTAAACATCCAACTGTTCATTCTTTGAAGACTGAAAATGGAGAAATCATTACAGATAGCGTGAAAAAGGCAAATATTGTAGACCATTTTTTCCAGATCGTCTACAATAAAAACACAAACGCACCAAACAATCCTCCACACCCACCCAAGGAACAAATGAGCGATCTTACACTGACCAAGCAGGGAATAGTACGTCTGCTCCGTAGTATCAAAACACACAAGGCACCTTGTCCGGAAGAAATAACTGCTAGAATATTAAAGGAATTAGCTGAAGACATTGCCCCGTTTTTGCATATTGTTTTTCTAAAATCGATAGAAGAAGGCTTAGTGCCTCGCGACTGGAAGCTAGCCCATATAACTCCCATCAATAAAGGCGGCGATAGGGATAAACCAACCAATTACCGACCCATTTCTTTAACATCAATCCCTTGTAAAATATTGGAACACATTATTGTCACTAACATTATGAAATTTCTTGATAGTAGGAAAATACTAATCCACAGCCAGCACGGATTTAGGAAAAGCAGATCTTGCGAAACACAACTTAGTCTCTTTATTCACGATATACTTAGATCCGGAGAAAACAAAATACAAGTCGATGCAGTATTCCTAGATTTCAAAAAAGCCTTCGACATAGTCCCACACAATAAACTGTTACATAAACTTAAATACTATGGAATCAATGAGAAAATAATTAATTGGATTAGAGACTTCTTGTCAAATCGCAAACAAATAGTAGTCATAGATGGGTTGTGCTGAAAGGATAGAGATGTAACTTCGGGCGTCCCCCAGGGAAGTGTAATAGGGCCTCTTCTGTTCTTAATATACATTGATGACTTTAAGTACCCAAGATTTGGAAAACCGCGCAAATAACGCCTATTTTTAAAGGTGGTGACAGGGAGGATCTCAGTAATTACAGACCTATATCTCTCACTTCTATCTGTTGCAAAATCTTAGAGCACATAATTGTCAGTTCAATAATGAGACACCTTGACAATATTAACTTTTTAAGTGACAATCAACACGGATTCAGGAAAACTCGCTCCTGCGAAACCCAATTAGGATTATTTACACATGATTTACTTTTATCGGGTGAGAGAGGTAGGCAAGTGGATGCCATCTTCTTAGATTTTCAAAAGGCATTTGATAAGGTCCCACATGGTAAACTCATTCATAAATTAAAGGTCGCGGGTATAAATAAGGGCGCCATAAGTTGGGTTAAAGATTTTCTTTCGGAGCGGGAACAGAGGGTAGTCCTTGATGGCGCTAGTTCCGACAGTGTTCGAGTCACGTCGGGGGTACCTCAGGGAAGTGTGATCGGGCCGTTGCTTTTCTTGATTTTTGTTAACGATTTGAACCGCGAAGTGAAAAGTAAAATTAGGATGTTCGCGGATGACACGGTGATCTATCGGGAGATATCTGGGGATGAGGATCGTTTTATTCTAGAGCAGGATTTAGATTGCATTACTAAATGGTGTTCTAACTGGGGATTGACTCTAAATTATAATAAATGTTCAGTGGTAAATTTCTTTAAAAGATCAACGGGATTTGCTTACAAATTAGCTGGAGGTGACCTAGCAGTAGTTGATACGGTGAAATACCTAGGTGTCACATTCACCAAAGACTTAACTTGGGGGACTCACATACGTAAAGTCTGCGGTCAAGCATATAAAAAATTGGGATTCATTAGACGCATTGTCGGCAAAAGTGACTCGAAGGTCAAGGAACGTTGTTACCACGCTCTTGTAAGGCCTCATTTAGAATACGCATGCAGCGTGTGGGATCCGAGTGAAAAAGGTCTCATTCGGGAAATTGAGAAGGTTCAACGCCGGGCAGCCCGTTTTGTAAAAAATTCCCACGATAAAACGCAAAGCGTCACCGAAATGCTCATGGATTTGGGGTGGGAATCATTGGCTGAGAGACGATTCAATGCAAGATTGAAATTATTAAATAAATTTAGATCCGCATGTTTCAGCACCGAGGTCTCGCAAATTATTCGTACTCCTACATACATTGGTCGCTTGGATCATGCATATAAAATTCGGGAAATAGATGCCAGAACTAGCCGACTCAAGGACTCCTTCTTCCCACGGACAATACGGGATAGCAACTGCAGGGTTATAGATAGCAAAAATTCCACTTGCCACCCTCAGCGTCTAAAAAATAATTAGTTGTATTTAAATGCATGCTCTTCCACTAACCTTATGTGTTTTGCTATAATAACCCATTCTTTCCGAATGACCTCATTCGTGTTCCGTTCATCTGTTTTTAAGTTTCCCTTTCAATCCCTCGTCCCTCTCCGCGGGGGCAAATTCCTGCTACCTGCAACGTTGGGTCGCATTCCCTGCCAATTAGAGACTCTTTGGGGGTAGAGTGTTTCGTGGTGCATTTTCATGTGGTAGTGATGTTTCAATTTCTTGCTTGTTGTGTCCTGGCTTCCGTGTTGTAGAATGTCTTTCGTGCTGCATCATGGGGTGCAGTTTTTTAGTTGTTTTGCGGTATATGTGTTTGCAGGAGTATTGGATGAAGGGATTTTTGCATGAGTGTGTGCGCTGCTGTGGGTGTAATTTTCCGTGTTGTTTTTTTTTTTTGCATGTGGTATTTTTCTTTTTTACGGTTGGTGACCTAACACCCCCCGCCACACGCCCTTGCGGCGGCTTGCGGGGTATTATGTAGATGTAGATGTAGATGACTTAAGCACACACGTTGGTTGCAATCTTAGGTTATTTGCTGACGACACGGTGGTATACAGGGAAATAAGGAGCCAACTAGATCTCGAGTTACTCTCTGGAGACTTAGACAATATCTCAGAATGGTGCAATAAATGGGGATTAACACTTAATATAGATAAATGCGCAGTTTTGAAATTTTGGAACAAAGGAAGCGAGGAACAGGATATAAACTACGAAAAAGAGGGTTCAGTACTGGCTACGGCCAATCAAGTTAAATATTTGGGGGTTGTTCTAACACCACGCCTTTCATGGGGAGCACATATCAGGACAATATGCGGATCAGCTTTAAAGAAACTTGGCTTCATAAAACAGGTGGTGGGGAAATGTAATGAAAAAGTTAAAGAGAGATGTTATTTTGCTCTAGTTAGACCTCATTTGGAATATACCGCAAGTATTTGGGATCCTTGGGAGAAAATTTGGCAAGAAGAATTAGATAAAGTCCAGAGAAAATCCGCTAGATTCGTTAAAAATTGTTATGATAAGAACACAAGTGTGACAGGTCTCAGGACAGGACAAGGTATATTTTACGCTTTTCTTTGTTTATTTTGACGAACTTCGTTTTTAACTCCACAAGAATAGCCTTATGGTCACTGATTCCGTCTATTATTTCAATGTTAGTAATGATTTCGGGCATAGAAGTCGCAAAGATGTCTAGTATGCTTTGGCCCCGTGTTGGTGATTTAACTATTTGTTCTAAGGAGTGTTTTGTGAATATATGAAGGAGTTCTTGGCATGAATCTCTGTTTTTGGCAGATTTTCCTACGCAGTAGTTGTCCCAGTCAATTGACGGTAGATTTGTGTCGCCAGCGATTATAGTAATACTGTTGCTTTGTCTGCTGCTGATAGTGGATATTTGTTCGTCGAGCTTGTGTAGGACATCTGTGTTAGAATCTGGGGGTCTATAAAATGAACACACGTATAGGCTTCTGCCGTTGTAGTCCTTAATGTTGCACCAAACGCTTTCTATGTCATCTACGTCGCATTCATATCGTTGGCTACTAAGATGTGACTTTACTGCAATAAATACTCCCCCACCCAACCTATTTGGTCTGTCCCTTCTGTAAATTGTGAAACCGTTTGGAAAAACCTCATTGTTTGCTATATCTCCCGTGAGCCAACTTTCTGTTCCAACTACTATGTCTGCGTTTGTACTGACAAAAATATGTTCAATATCCGATATTTTGTTTCTAATGCTACGGCAGTTTAATGTTATAATTTTAATATGGCTAATAACTTCTTGTTTTTCGGTTTTATGTACGCTAACAAAACTGTTTTGAGACGATTCGTGGTGAACAGAGACAAAAGAATTACATTCACTTGCATTGCTATCTGTTATGTATGTAGAGGCACCAATTTTATTAAATTTACGTGGGTTATATGTTGTTTTAACGCAAGTATTTGTTTGTTCAATTTTTTTGGGGATATGAGAGGCATTACCTGAACTGAATTCACAAAAAGCGCTGGATTCTACTTTATTTTTCCCAATATATGACCTACGCTCTCTCCTACCAGCTATGCTAAACCCTCGAAACGTGTTCGTGTAACCTACGCGCTACCAACTGCGATGCCTCGGCAGTATAATGGACCCCGGAGCGATTAAGGGGTACCCGACACGATGAGAGGACGGGCCTCAGATCAACGAAGTCCGCTCCGATTCCCCGGCAAAATCCCAGCAATCTCTGATTTAAACCCTCAATGCGGCTCCAAACGAGCCTTCCGCGGTCTACACGCGGCACAATACTACATATACTTAATTTAATTGGGACCTTCAACTCTGCCTCGACTCGTTTCACCTCCGAGTGCATCTCCTTAAAGGAGCGCAGGATCTCTTCAGATCCACGTTCCGAGGCGTCGTTTGTCCCGACATGAGCCACAATGCGTAGCTTGGAGCAGCCCGTATTACTGACGGCCGCCTTCACCGCCAGCGTCGCCTGGGGTACCCCGCCGCCCGGTATACACCAGGACGACAAGAATCCAACACCTCCCTCCTGTTGGACTCTGCGGCGCAGCGGGTTCATTATACGCCGGACATTTGAACTACCTAATATAACGGTTCCCTCCCTCCCCGACCGCTGATGCCTTACCCTAGGCAGTGCCCTCGGAGTAGGGATAGGGGCTGCAGGTACGGTGGTGCTGTCATCCGACAGCACCTGGTACCTGTTGGAGACGGGGATGGTATCTGCCTCCGCAGAGTCCAATCCTCGCCGCAGCGTTACCTTCCCCTTGCCCCGAGAGACGACCCTCCAATCGTCCGACCTACGGACGTGAGACACTCCCTCGTTGAGAGATGGGACACGGGGTAGGTCTCTAATCGCCCAGCCACGTGTTGCATTCGGACGAATCCGTGCACCCCTATGGGCGTGGCGGGTTTTCGTATTCCGACCCTGAGCACCATCTCTCCCGAGGGGAGCCCTCCGGCCGGCGATCTCCAATCGAAGCTCCCGCACCATTCTCTCCAGCATGACGATACGGGCCCTTAAAGCCGCGCATTCGCCAGTGCCTTCGAGCATGGCAACAGGGGACCTGGATGAAGCCATCGTAATTTAATTACCAAGTTCCCAACAAAAGCTAACCTGTATACACTATGCTAAAATTTCTAGAAGGGGTTAGCTAAATTTAGCTCAAACAAGTTACAATTTGGATTTGAATATGAAGCCTAAGTGGAAAAAACGATGCTTGAGTAAGGTCTGGTTTTCAGAGGACCAAAAAAAAGATAGTAAGAAAAAGGAAAGCACTCACCGGTCACCAATCAGAGTCGAAGGACAAAAACCACCACAATCCACTAAATAAATTACTACTACCACACACTACGGTTAACAAACCACACACAAAACGAAAACTATATAAACGAGGAAACGTATACGTTGACACTACACTGCACTTCACTAAAACCAAAAGCACCAAGAATCAAGCTGGCAGGCAGGTAGTCTCTGGTGGGTCAAACCGGTTACCAGGAGCGCTCAGTAGGCAGGTCCGCTCAGGTTGAGGGCCAGAGAGAGAATGAGTGCGGAGAAGTGCGGAGAAAACAAGCGAGACTTAGACTTTTATAAAGGTTCAGAACAAACGAGATTAACTATGACACTGAAGGAACTAAAATGGCCCCACACTACTTAGGTAGATCAGACCACAAAGATAAAATAAGGGAGATAGATTCCAGTACAGATAGACACAAATACTCATTCTTTCCCCGAACAATCAGAAATCATAATAGTAAGAAACCGATGTCACTTTAGAAATACTAAAAACCCTGCATTTGCAAGTTGGAACAAAATTAAACACTGCAAAGCTGTTAGGTATACTTGTAGGTGCATGTGTATGTTAGTTGGTAGTTTTTGTGTTAACATGTGTGTGGGGTGTAAGTGTTCTTGCATGAATGTATGCCATGGTGGATTTTTTTGTGGATGTATGGATTGGTGGCTTCTGCATGCGGTTTTTTTTCTTTTCTAAACCCCACAGGCCCCACACTACTTACCTGTAGGTAGATCAGACCAAAAAGATAAAATGAGGGAGATAGATTCCAGTACAGATAGACACAAATACTCATTCTTTCCCCGAACAATCAGAAATCATGGTAGTAAGAAACCGAAGTCACTTTAGAAATATTAAAAACATTGAATTTACAAGTCGGAGCAAAGTTAAACACTACAAAGCTGTTAGGTATACTTTCAGGTGCATGTGTATGTAAGATGTAGTTTGAGTGTTTGCATGTATGGGGTGTAAGTGATCTTGCATGAATTTAAGCCATGTTTTCTTTGTGGATGTATGAATTTGTGGTTCTTGATTGCGGTTTTTTTCTTTTCTAAATTACGGGTGGTGTCCTAACACCCCCCGTCACACGCCCTTGCGGCGGCTTGCGGGGTATTAAGTAGATGTAGATGTAGATTTGTTAGGACAATCACCCATTGTAAACAGAAGGGATGGTCCTACGATGAAGGCAGGGGAACAGGTACTTAGGCCAAATAACGACATATGTTAGACGAAAGATCTCTCAGTGCATACGTAGGGAAGTTGGCATGGAAAATAGGAGAGTGAAATAAAAATATTTTCAGACTCCAGCGCTGCATGTAGTTGTATTATCTACATCTTCGTTGTATTCGGTGAACCGAAGGTGAATATTATTTGTTACTAACAGCGATAACATGCTTGGACACGGCTATTTGATCGCAAACGTGCTTGACGGTTGCTTTTCTCTATTTGCGAATAGGGCCAGGGATAACAGTGAATAATTGCCATCTGACCAATGTCATCGTCAGTCTCTCCCTCCGAGGAGATTGACGGCCGCAGACACCGGTCCTTTTTGGAACATTTTGGAGGAGAATGTGGAGCGGTGCTTAACTGTCTCGGCAAGCGGAGGGGAACGCGAGCACTTAAGCGGCTTCATCGAGTCCGTAAGACTAGGTACGCGATCCCATGAGTGTGCTGCACCCTACTGTTACCAACCCTATGCGTCTTTGTTCTCCCCTGGTCCCTCACAAACATCGCATCCCCCTCTCCCCTTACCCTCCTCCTCACCCTCCTCTTCCGCGTTCCCCCCCTCTCTTCCCGATCTGTCTGGGTTCACTTCCCGCTGCGTCCCAAAATGCCATTCTCCACTCTCTCCCCCCCATCCTTTTCACGGGAGGGGGGCTGTGGGGTTATGGGGAGGGGAGGACGTGCAAAGGGGGGGGGTTGAAGAAACGGAGAGAGGGAGGGAGATAGTGAGAATATCGCCGTATCGATTGCAAAGAATTAAGCACGACGAGGAAGAGAGGGTGGGAGCGTTGGGTTTTGTGCGGGGACGGGATGTGAGCATGGGGGACATCATGGGTGCTGGGGAGCCCTGGTGCTTCTAAGCCATAGTATGTGCTCTTGGGCGTACGTGGCGTGGGTTAGTATGCTGGGGAGGGGAGGTACATCGAAGTGGAGACGTGGAATTTCATGGGGATTAAATGTCTTTTTCTGAAAGAAAGAGGGGGTTGGGCGTGGATCTAGAAAAACTGAGTCTCCCGAGTACGCAAATAACTCACTTGCTCCGGAGGTGAAATATTCTAAGATCTGGTTTTTAGGTTACTTCACGCTTCATAAGGGACAGTTGGGATAAGACGTCTACCGTCAGACGTCTGAGCGATGGGAGTCTAAATAAACCACCCGCGTCTCATCGAGTTCCACCCTTTAATTACTCCTGATATTGGAGAACTGTGATTTTTGGCGACTAAAAAAATGAATCGGCTCGGTATTAAGATAATCATTACGAATTTTTTACTACCCATCATTTTTTCACAAATTTAAATTGAGTATTTTTTTTGCTTAACTTGACCTTATGTGAGCAAAAGAACGTCGACGTTGTGCAAGGGGATTTTTAATCACGAGTCCGAGGTAAGAATTTTCGGAAAGATCCACATCCATACACTACACCTCAAGCCGTGGTAAGGACGTGTAGCAGGGGATGTTAGGTCACCAGACATACTACACCTACTTCCAAACGTCCACAAACATATAACACCCGTAATCCACCAAAAAGGCTCGTGGAAGGGGGCGACCGGGCAACATTCATGCGACATCCGTAACGCACGTTACAAATTTTATACCGTTGTTAACTACTCCACTGATTACACAATTAAGACAAATACGGAGGCCCATCAAAAAGCACCGGACGGGCAATTTATTAGTGTATTATCTCTACAAATTATTTAAATGACGACTCACCTGGCCCAGGGGCGTGTGGCGTGGGGCATTAGGGTGCCAGCAATGAAGTGAGTTGAGAGGGATTCGCCAGTACTTACTCATTTCTGCCTTAAAATTTGCTCCTAGATTTGCTATCGCGAATAGTGCGCGGGCAAAATGAACGCTTGAAAATATCCCTTCAGCATTCCATCTCTCCTATTTTTTTGAAAATTATCTGTTCTGGCGATTTACAAGGGAGACTGAAATATTGCGCTCTATCAGATGCAAAACCATCCGATTGGTACGAGGGTCATCCGGAAAGTAGTACCCGTTCGTGAAATAAAAAGACAAAAGTAAATATTAACAAACATAAAAAATTTTATTTGAAAGAGGATACTTTAAACTACTTCTCAACATAATCTCCAAGCAAATTAAGGCATTTGTCATAACGTGTGACAAGTTTCTGTATTCCTGCTGCATAGTCCTTCGCCGCCAGCTCATTGAGATACGCGAGGGACCCATCTTGCACAAATTTTTGCATAATGCAGATGGTGTTTAACAATTTCATGAACAATTGTTCGAGAAACATTGGGAAAATGCTCACAGATGTCATCAATTGTGACGCGCCGATCGTTCCTCACGAATTCGTCAACTGAGCTCACCAGTTGGTCTGTAATGACAGACGGTCTCTCCGAACGCTCATCGTCGTGTGTTTTCCCCCTCCCCATGTTGAAGTTGCGACACCACCGCCGAACAGACGACTCGTCCATTACATTGTCTCCATACACCTCCTTTAATTGGCGATGAATATCACATGGGCGAACGTTTCTTGCATTGAGGAATTTAATCACTGCCCTCACTTCACAACTGGCGGCGTTCTCAATTTTTTTAAACATTGTAAACAATCACAGAAACAACACAGGCAATGCTAGCGTCACGCAACTTGGCTCAGAGAAGGCAGACAAGCCACTGAAGCTATCTGACCTCGTCCAGCGGCTACTCGCGTCGTCAGCACTTCATGCGGCACGAACGGGTACTACTTTCCGGATGACCCTCGTATATTCTCTGAACTTAATCCAATGTTTTTATCATCGATTTCTCCCAATGTTCCCAAATACTGGCAGCGTGTTTCAAATGGGGCCTAACTAAAGTGACTCCACCGCCCCATTTTATTTTTGGATTGCGTTTACCCACCCGTCATATAAAGCCGAGTTTCTTGAAGGTGGATCTGCCATTTCTTCTGCTATGTGCACCAAATGTGAGGCGTGGCGTTAGGACAACCCCCAAATATATAACTCGATCTGCGTTAGCTAATACGAGTAATACACCCTCTATTGTATAATATATATGTGGCTTGTAAATTCTTTGTTCAAAAATGTACTTTCACTGTGGATATTTTCTAAAGTTAAATGGTAATCATTATTCGTTGCACCAATCCAATATTTTGTATAAATCGCCAGAGAGTATCCAGCAATCTGCTGGGGTCTTTATCACCGTGCCGTCTGCAATTAATCTAAGGTTGCTACAAACGGGTGAGCTTAAGGAATTCATTTACGTTATATTAAGAATAATACCTGCCCAATTACACTTACCTGAGGGACGCCCGTGGTTACTTCTACCTCAGTTAAGGAAAATCCATCGATGACAACTACTTGTTCGCAGTAGTAGTAGTAGTTTTGAGGGGAGGCGACCGACAGCTGAGGTCATTTGCGCCATAGGGGATGGATAGGACCCGGCGTCGGCATTAGCCTACTCTTTACGAAAGGCGCCAAGGGGTCCGCGGCTTTAACGTCCCATCCGACGGACGGCGTACTCACTCAAAGTGCCCTCCACAAAGCACCTCAAGCAGGGATCGAGATACCTCTGAAAAATATTCAACACCGCCGGGATTTGAACCCGGGCCCTCTGGGTGGGAAGCCAGTACGCTAGCCCCCGCACCATCTCGATCCCCTACTTGTTCGCGTTATGAAAAGAAGTCTCTAGCTCAATATATCCCTCTCTCAATTATACCATAGCGTTTAAGTTTGTCTATCAGTTTACTTTGAGGGGCTTTATCGATGGCTCTTTTGAAATCCAAAAATACTAGTGTCCACTCATAATCTTTTTGCCCGATTTAAGAATATCTTGAAAATAGACTCAATTGGGTTTCGCAAGAAACGTTCTTCCTAAATCGCTGCTGGTTTTTGCGTATTATCTTCCTGCTATCAAGAAAACTCATCTACGTCTACATACCCCGCGATCAATCAAAAGGATGTGTGGCAGGGGGTGGAAGCACCATGTGGCAAGGGTAAGTGGTAAGGAGGGATATGGGAGAGTGTGAGAAAAGGGAAAACATATTCGGTAAAAATCCTTAAATAACTTGCAAATCTGTATACATGTTGTAGGAAGAGTTAATTCAAAACAATGTTTTATTTCACCCGATAAATTAATTCATTGTTGTACGGAAAAAGGGGAGTAAAAATGAACCACAACCACTTATACGGGAGCCCACCATAACAAGGCAGGTCATGCAGAACAGGATAGTAAGAGGGAGAAATTCTACCATTTCGTGGTCAAGCAACTCATGGCCTCCACCAAGGTACTCCTAACGTTACTAACGATTATATGCTCTAATGTTTGGAAGGAAATCGATGGTAAAGACATGGATTTGCAATTGGTAAGATTCTCACTTTCGCCGCCTTTATAGATGGGAGTTAAATGAGATTGCTTCCATTCGCGAGATATTGAGCCTTCTATTATTGGCTTATGAAAAATAGTTTCTAAGTACTGGGCAATGCCAGGAGTGGTTGAGGATGCTCATTTTGTGAGCTGATATCTTTATTGTAGACTGTCTGGTGAAATTTGTTTAAAATATTTGCCTTTTTCACGCCATCAGGTAACAAGTTCGCCTTTTTCTATCTTAAAAGAATGTTGGACGTGTACTCTACATTACTCTTACGTAAGGCCAGAGTGACTGAATTTTCCTGCAGATATTCACCTAGCATTTTAGTTTTTAAGGCGTATAAGGCTTTGCGCATGTATAGATTTTCTTTTAAATTACTTTCTTTTAGTTTTTCCTTGGGTGTATTTATAAAACTACGTCATAAAAACTACGACTACCTTGCTAACTCGCCTAAGTTGATAATGTTTTGTGTTAATTCCCTAGGTAAGGTAACAACACGAAGAAGGTATATGGTAAATTAATCGAATCAAAAAATGGGTGTACTTTTTATGCAGTTTCTCATTATAATTCACGGTGACCTCATGCACGCCGAACGTTAGAAATAGATATTTACAATTGGAAATTCTACTGTAAATTTTATATTCGTTAACACTAGTTTTTTTTAATCTCACAAAATATAATAATTTTATGTCTTAACTATTTATAACTTTTTTAAGAAAGGAATAATTAATATACTAACACAAGTGACAATACTGCTACACTTTAAATAAATTGAAATCCTTTGTCAGGTTCGGGGCTAACTCTGCCTTGAGGAGAAGCGGATACCTACTGGACAGCTTGCCATGAGAAAAAGCAATGAATGCAGTAAATTCTGCAGTAGCAAAATGCTATGAATAAGGAATGGAGACAAGACATTGGGAACCACGGTTTTTTGACACACCCTGTGACAGAGATGCTCTCCCTATGAACAAGCGCCGAAGATGAGGAGTGGTGGAGGAAAAGAGCGAAAAAACAAGGGAAAGGTGTGAGTTAGGGTGGGAAGAAGTGGTAGGGACAGCGTCCCACCGGGGTTTGTTGACAATAGGGGGGATAAAGGGGCGCGAATAAAGTCAGCCGTTGAGGACTGATTCATTATTTTTCCCCCTTTTCTCCGTTTTGCCATAGTTGTAGAAAGTTTTGGAAGTTCGTTGAGAGATGACTGTTGCTATGGCCTCTGCGTGAATGGTGTGGTTTTCGAGGAAATAGTTATTGGATCCGGTTGAAGCAGGGAAACGTATTCTGGCGGTCTATGTGTTTGTATGCGTACAATCGTGTGTTTGTGGGGGGCAAAGGAGAGGGTTATGGGGGTGGCCACAAGGGGGAATGGGAGAGAGGGGGAGGACTTTGATTTATTGCTCGGGGGCAGGAGGATTTGGTGGAGTCGCAGTGGTGACGATGTAAAGAGGCTGGGAGGAGAGGGAGATTATTTGCGTGGGATGACAGAGCGGTATCCGGTAGTGATCAGTGGAGTGATCAATGTTCGATTAACTCCGGAATTTTTTCACGAAAACTTGAAATATAAACACTCCTAAACGTTTTTCGCGAAGAATCTATGTGCTGCCTTTCCAGTCGCGCCAGAGAGGGTAGCACTCGGTGTTTCCAATAGGACTTGATACACTTTTTTATAGCTTCGGTAACTTAAGTATTTTTATCACCTACATCTGCGCAAATACCCAGCGATCCATTAAGAAGATCAACGAGTGTGGCAGGGGGTGCAAGCGCCAGGTGGAAACGGTAAGGAATGAGGGAGAGGATGGGTGTTTAAGGAATGAGGGAGGGGGTGGGGGTTTAAGGAATGAGGACATGGAAAAGAAAAAAATACTTAAAATCCCTAAAAAGGACGTACGTTGTGGTGCACGCATATATTTGAGGCCTGTCCGGAAACTATCCAGTCATGCAATCTTTTGATAAAAATAGCTACGTGGAACAATGTGGCCTAAGTCACCTTCTCAGGACTCCACTTGGGACCTCACACGCTTATCCCAGCATCTCATCCACTGTTCAAAACAATAGTCCTAAGTTCTTTTTCGGAATCGTCATCGGCTGTCTATTTTATCTGGTTAATGTCAAGAATTTCGTGATGCAGTCGAAAGGGACTAGTTCCAAGGCGCAAACGATGACTCAGGTTTTCTAAAAAATGTCTTAACTAGAGAGGAGTCATAGGTCTACGGCTATGGCCCTGAATCAAAAGCCCAATCTTCCCAACAGTCGGTTGACGCAATAAAGGAGATTGCGATGAGGCAGCTGATGACCAATCCGAAAAAGGATTTTGCCGATTGTTTTGAAAATTGGAAGAGACGCTGGGGTAAGTGTGTGTGGTCCCAAAAGGGGGTACTTGGAAGGGAACTAAGGTCTAATTGGGCTAAGTAGGTTATTATTCTCAAAATACTGCATTGCTGTATGGTTTCCAGACAGACCTCGTACATGTTGGAGGCGAAATTAGTTTTGAACTAGTAGTAAATTTTACCTACTACTTAAGTTTTCAGGTACATTAAATAGGAGGGGAGAAAAACGGACATCAGCCACTTACACTAGCTAGATAAAAGTCGTAATATAATTTGAAAACATCGGCTAAAAATTTAACTTTTACAGAATGTGTTGCTTTCTGTAAAATTTTCATAAAAAGGAAAGTGTCAAAGATTTAAATTCTTCTTTTCAAACGTTTCAGTAATATATTTAGGGAGAAAATTTCCCTCATAATATCTTTAATTATTATTAAGTTTACAAATTAATTGTTCCAGCCGTAACTTTTTGGAATTGTTCCATGATGAATACTATCAAAATAAAACGTAATAAATCCATTTGAAAAGTAAACTTTAATGCGAGCTAGGTTTCACTGCGGTGCAGCCCAGTGGTGCCTAATGATGCTACGCAGCAGTGAAAACCGGGTTGCATTAAAGTTTATTTTTCAAATGGATTTATAAAGTTTTATTTTGATATTACTCAAGCTCAGAAATGCTTATAAATATTGGCAATATTAGCTAATATTACAGATAATTAAAAATGCAGCCTAAAACGACATATTAATTTTATTCTTCCTTAAATAGGCTATGGAAAGAATTTAAATTGAGAGGCAGATTCCCCTCTTTGTTTGTATGATGCCAGTACAAATGATGATGGTCCATTTTCCACAGATTTGAGCCACATAATTTTTCATTCCCTCATGTGACAGAGGTTTTCTGTCAATAGTAGTATTTCATTTTATGGTACCTGAATCTACACATATCTACACTTGCTTGGTAGGTTTCGTTTACAAGTATGCTCGGTTTACAACAATTCACAGTCTGTAAACCTCTCGCTACATCAAGCCTGGTGCTTGCACGATAAAATTTAGATGTGAATTAGAGAAGCATATACGTGGGTAGGCTGAAAACTAATGCCCACATACTTGTAGACTACAAGCAAAATGACCTTCAGAAGCACTCCTGGTGGTATGTGGAAGTAACGTTCCCCCCAATATGCATGCGCAGGTTTGAGGTCGTTTCATTCATCCAGTGTATTTCGAGAAGCGGATGTGTGGAGACCTGTTTTAGTGCTATGCCAAGCGAGTTAAACAGCGTGCTGTTATCGAATTTTTAACTGCTGAAAAAGTGACTCCTAATGAGATCCATCGTCGTTCAAAGGCTGTTTACAGGGATGACGCTGTTGATAGGTCCACTGTAAATCGACACCCGTCTTCTTTTCAGGCGATGAAGTTCAAAAGACAACCATCCGAAAAAAAACTTCTTTTGACTGTAGCTTTTGACTCACCGAGTTTATGTGGCCGATTTTCTGCAACGGAAGGCAACGGTAAACTCTTCTCAGTATAAACAGACTCTAAATCACCTCCGACGTTGAGTTTGCCGTGTTAAAGACAGCCTGATGCCATTAATTTTGCAACTTGACAACGTTCGTCCACACACCTCGCGCGCAACTGGAGAGGCTCTGCGAAACCTGCGATTTGAACCGATTCCACACCACTTTATTCCCCCCATCTTGCTCTTTTTGTTTTCCCCCACTCAAGAGACACCTCAAGGGCAATCATTACACCTCGAAAGATGAGGTGAAGGCAGCTGTTAAGTCCTGGATTCGAGAAAAGTCGGAAGATTTTTTCAGTGACAGTATGAAAAAACTTGTTCCAGGTTGGGAGAAATGCATTAGCCTTGACGGTGGCTATGTTGAAAAATAAATATTTGATTTTGAAACTTAAGAATTGCACTTTAATATACTCACTGCCCGATCTTGCTCTTTGTTTTTGTTCGCGCTCTACAAGCATGTGAGCAATACTTTTCAGCCCACCCTCGTAATTTAGTTTTTACTTAGATTTCAATTATTTACAATGCTAAAGTAAGAACTTGTATGAAATTGAAGCGAGAGGATTATATGATAAGCTAATCGCTTCTTTATCGTTGTCGCTTTTTGAATACATCTACATGTACATATCTTGTACAAAATACCCGGTAAGCCGCCATAAGGGCGCGGGGCCTTAGGGCACTAAACATACATACGCAACTATTAGTTCATTCGCTCATGTGAATATAAATCAGCTAAACTACATTCCGTCACAACTGACCACAAATCCAGTATTGCCGAATTGCATGGTTGGATAAATAAAATTATAAAACCCAAAAGATAGATAAGTCTTTTCGAGAAAGGTAACTGAAAGGATTTTTCAGCCACCTTAAAAAACCTACTATAAATTATTACGAAAGCATGCAATGCTGTAACTGAAACTTCATATAAATGTTTCTTAGATTTATTTAGACATGGTCTAAATTCTTAGCTTAATAAAACGTGAAAGTAACGAACCATGATAGTACTACGTCGGAGTTAGAATAGCGGAGAGGTTAAGGCAGCAAAGTAACTTTTATTCTAAGCACAAAACACTTTTCAAACCGGTATAGAAGTGACTTTCGAAATAATGCAGGATTAACATATATATCATGTCGTTATGAATCTATAAGTACCGTGCGCAGTGCCCCCACAAATTTAAAAAGAAAAATTCAGTGCGATTACTTGGAGAATAACCTTACGGCTTTCTAGTCATACGTTTAGGTATTGTAGGGGGAAGATCCAAGCAAAAAGTTTCTTAAATGCCACAATGGTAATACATTTTCAGACAGTCCCCTAAAAGTGAAAGTCCTAAATAATTCCTCATGATGCGTTAGCACTCACGACACAAACATTTCCTGTGAAAGTTTGGCCAGACACATTAAAAAGATGAATGATAGTATAGCTACGCGCACAGGGAAAACGCAGAAACTCCTCCAAATTTAACAATTAAATACCCCGGACAAGAGGAAATCCCCAAAAGAGTACTGAATGAGCTCGCAAGCAAAACTTGCCCTTATTAGAATGCAAATTAGGCAAATTGATTTTCAAAGGTGTATTTCCTCTTGACTGGAAAATAGTTATCGTCTCGCGTATCTTTTAAAGTGGAAATAAGCAAGACCCCAGACACTACCTACCGATTTCCTTAATTTCCCTCTCATGTAAAATCATAGACCGTATCATTTTTGGCAACTTTATGGCATTTATCGACTCGCGCAGGCTTATATCAAGCTGAGGTCACGGATTCAGAAAATAAAGGTTATTTGCCACGTGTTTTATATTTGTTTACTTCTTATGAGGTGCATGATTACATTTTTGGCATTTAAATTCAAATCTCATTCTACACACCATTTTTAATGTTGTGTAAGTTATTTTTCAATACTTAATCAGTTTCACTATTTACTCGTTGATGAAATTGTCGTAGGCAAACTGTATGCTTCTTTATTTTCAGAGGGCTTTTGCTTGGATGCCAATATATTAGGACAAGTACTTAACAGCCCCTCCGTATCTCGTGTGTGGTATCGTAACTGCTCGGGGGAGGGGACCATTTATTTATTTCTTTCAAAATTAATGAGTTTTGTGTATTATCTTGCTGGAGTACATCTGAAAGTGGATGGCATGGCATAATTATACTTAGGCGAAACTTTCTTTGACGACTTATCATAGTCCCCACAGACGTAAAGTCTGCGAGCAAGCAAATGAAAAATTGGGGTTCGTTTATCGTTTAATTAGCAGAATTGGATGCAAGGTCAGGTAACGTTGGTAACATGCTCTCGTAAGGACCCATTAGATTATGCATCTATTGTATGGAATCGGAAGGAAAAATATCTCATCCGGGAAATTAAGAAGGTTCAACGAACGGCGGCCCGATCCATCAATACTCTTTCGACAAAAATAAAAGCATCACAGGGTTTTGGAATCATTTAAAATAAGAAGATTTATTGCCAGTTGGAACTGATTAAAATATTTCAGCTCGTAGGTCCCGTTTAATATTCGTATTCATTATAAACTCAATATACAATTCTAGAAATAGACGCCAGAATCAGGAGGCTCCAGGACTTACTATATTTTCAACAGCCAATGCGGTGTAACAATTAACAACAGCTAACAATTGAAAGATAACACGAAGGCCGCTTGTCACCCGAAATTCGGGATATATAGTTGTACTTGTATACCTGCATATTACACTGAACTCGTGTGTATAGTCGGAAAACCCCTTCCAGCATGATCGAGCATGACTGAAATACATCTAATGCAGTGTATCTTAAAACACTCTAACCGTCTTTCAATGTACTTTCAAGCTCTCCCCCTTCCTCCTTTCGTCCCTCTTCTCGAAGGTGATGCATCACGGGGTAAGCTGCCATCAGCATGGTAAAACTTTTTGAACATCCAGCGGCAGGGGCGGGGTCCTTAAGTTGGATGGTCGTTTCTGATTAATTTTTTTTCTCACTTCCCAGTTCTGCAACACCTGTCTTACGAGATATTTATTTTATCTCGTGCCTGTAGTGTGTTAGCGGTCTATCGTTTTAGTGGTTGATATTAATTTTTGTTCCCTATTGTTTAAATATTTCTCAGAGCTTCTGTAGTGGGTACAATTGACACTTGTTTAAAACTAGATTGCCGATAACATTTATGTATGTGTGCATCACTATGTCTGTCCTTTTCATTTAATTCAAGTAAATGTTTATTTTATATTTTCCTTTACCCATTAAACACCCTCCCTCTTCCTCATTCCGTACATTTTCCACTTTGTGTTTGTGCCCCCTAACCCACATCAATTTGATTTATCGCAGGGTATTTGTATTGATGTGTAAATGGGTAACTTTGAGCTTTGCCTAGTCAGTTAGTGCTTAATTGTATTGATTGTGTAAGTTCGTTTCACGGCTGATATATATTCTTGTGGGATTTAAAAACATCAACTTCAACATGCATCAGCTTACTTCGGTCTATGATATCGCTGTGCATTTTATTTAGTAGGAAAGCTGTAGGTGGCAGATTAGTCACGGAAACCTTTTAATAGTTTCAAAATTGAAGAATAGCTGTTATTCTATAGGCTGAATGGAATAATTTCCTATGGCTTCATGTAGGTCACCACGGCTGTGCTAAAAAATGTTGGCGAATGCTCAGTTATTGAGCCATGTATCGCTGTATTGGAGGGGATGGCGCAAGAGCTCCCATCCAAGATAGCTAAGTCATGTGGCGGGGGTACTTCAGTACAATCCATTATGCATGAATATACGCGATGGGAAGATATGGAAATGTGGGGCTACTGGGGGGGATTAAACAAAGGGGCATACGTAATCGGTGATGTCTTTTTGAGAGAACGAGAGAGAAAGGTGTAAGCTAATGGGAGAGACTTAATCTGTGGGTTTGGAAGGATTAAAAACCCAGATGCGACCTAATTCCTGAATTGAATTGGAGTGGCTGTTTGCGAGAGGGAATAAGTAATAGATAATGTGTAGTAATGATAGAAACTTAAGCTGATGGTAGCTGCGTGCCCGGGAACTGTGAGGCAGGCTGATGAGTAGGATAGGTAGCAGGATGCTCTATGATTAATTCTAGTGTTGAGGGTGGTGGTGCATTCGCCAAAATAAAGTGCTGGGCAGAGTGTACACTGTAGGAGTTTAATGGCACTTTTAAAAATACGGGAAGAAGTCAGAAGGGATGGGAGGTATTTGAGCAGGTACTTTTGCGGAAGGGAATTTGTTTCAAGGATGGAGCAGGTTTTCCATCTAACACTATTGCTAGGCGTCGGAGGGGTTTGGTGGAGGCAGAGGATATTGTTGAAATTGAAAAATAACACAACGTCTTCTGTATTCCTGCTGTCGGTTTAACTTTGCGAGGGTTTTGTGAAATGACGACTGCGGAAGTCTTGCCTTTCCCGCTGCTGAGCACGACACACAGCCGATTGGGCCGAGTCATGTAGTTGCTAGGACTATTTTTCTTCATATTGTCCATCTCAAAAATCATGATAATATATATGAAGGTGGCTTCCCGTTGCCTTCTTGAATAGCGTGGACTACCTTTCACCTGGTTTTGCCTTTTTCAATAGTGTTTTTAACGTGACAACATCACTTAATGGCCGTCCCACTGGGGTCAGACGCCTTTGAAGCCGCTTCGCTGAGGAATACACCCTGCGCAAATAACTTTTCGTTTGGCCCCTAGCCTTCGACCTATTTGTCAAGGGTGACCCTACCAGGAGCAATTATCATTGATCCCGCCAGTATAGCTCTAGCGGCTATCGGAACGCGCAACCCCTTCCACCATGTCAAGATTTTAGTCCATGGAACGGGATCTAAGCTACAAGTATCTCGATCCCTACTTGAGGTGCTTTGTGGAGGGCACTTTGAGTGAGTACGCCGTCCGTCGGATGGGACGTTAAACTGCGGACCCCTTGGCGCCTTTCGTAAAGAGTAGGCTAATGCCGACGCCGGGTTTCTCTCCACCCTTCATCCTTTCCTATCCATCCCCTATGGCGCAAATGACCTTAGCTGTCGGTCGCCTCCCCTCAAAACTACTACTACTCTAAGCTACAAGGTCTGTCCCAAAAGTAGTAGGACTTATACGGGCGGATGAGCGGCGGTTTCTCAGGCTTGGATCGAGGTAGGGGAGTCTCAGGAAAGACTGGAGGCCGGTGCCAGTTGGCTTCTAGCCTTTGCAGAGTGCGGATCGTTCATTGCGAAACCTCTGTAACGTGACCTCATTACGCTCCGTCATGAACCTGTTATTGGACCAGCGCTACGTCGTCTATTTTTTCTGAAATTGGGAAAAAACTGGGAAAGAGTTCATTACAAGCTCAACGCGGCTTATTTTGACAACACTATGGGTAGATCGGGTGTTTTTTGAGTGGCACAAGTTGTTTCGGTGGGGTAGAGAACATGTTGACGCCGAACGTTCAGGACGCCCTTCGACCTCAAAAAGTGACGAAAATCTTGAGAGTGTCGGAATTGTTCAACTGAGATTGCAGATTAAGTGTTCACATGGTTTCTGAAGAACCTGGCATTCCTTAAAAGTGATGTACATCGACATGAGACCGAAAACATGGGCATGAGAAAGGTTTGTGCGAAGTTGGTGCCAGGAGTGCTCTCGGATGAACCAAATGAAACTTGCTCACAGATCTGTCTAGAGGTTCTCGACCATGTAAGTGAGGATCCAAATTTATTTAGACAATGCCACTCCACACTTCTTCTTTTTCCGCCTAAAATATGTGCTGAAAGGACGTCACCACGGCTAGGTGGAAGCGTAACAACAGGCCGTGACGAGGGAGCTTAGCAGCATTACGGGCACCGCCTTCCAGAAGGCGTAAGAGGCGTGGATTACCCGCTGGAAGCGGAGTGTGGACGCACAACGGTGCTAATTCGAAGACATTTGGGTGAATGTATCTATTCTGTCGATACATATTTTTAATCAACTCAGTCCTAGCTCTTTTGGAACAGACCTTGTATATGAGCAAATAATCTAAGATTGCTACTAACCTGCTAAAAGTTAGTAGACGGTATAGTATTTTAATTTGAAATAAGGGCACTGGCAGATAGCGTGGAGCTCTTTACACGTAGAGCAGATATCAAAGTGTTGTAAGGAATGGGGGTTATAATTAAATAGCAGACAATTTATGTGACTGAAATTTTGGAGTAAAAGAATAGTTAAACTAAAATGAAATCTTTCACGTGGTACACACTTAATAAGAATATGCGGGTCAGCTTGAAAGGCTAGGTATCATTAGAAAGTTTTTAAGGAAGTGTATTGGAAGTAAGTGAGAGAGAAAAGTGTGTTTTCGCTTAAGTTATTCACCTTTAGAATACGCGGGAAATGTTTGTGATCCAAGGGAGAAAACATTAATTGGAAGAATAAACGGGTTTCAGATGAAGTCCGCTAGCTCTGTTAAAAATAGATAAGAGAAGAGCGTAAGTGTCAAAAGGAATACTGTATGAATAATGAGGTGTCCCTTACATTTCTGAAAATCTAAGTCTCTACTGCTTCCTTCGCGTGTCAAGGGATACCCAAATTAGTACCTTCTACATACTCGTCACCCTTACTCTTATTTCATAGCAATTTTGAACGAAACGGATTTTCTCTGAAGCTTTCCCTTTTGCTGAATGGAAGTTTTCTTCCACAGATCCCAAAATATGGACTAACCAAAGTGAAGTAACGCCTCTGTCTTAATTTTCAATGATACTTTCCTCTAACCTGCACAAAAAACCCCGCGTATTGCTACGAGACTCAACATTCTTAGCCTAATTTCAAATAATTATCTACTAGCAGCTAATTTAATTTATTATTGCCGGTTAAATTAATTATAGTTAAATTAATTAAAATTGATCCCGACCAGGTGTGAACTGCCAATACTCATTAGGCTTGAGAAATATTAATAATGGTATTAGTTTTAGGAAAATGCGGATTTTGAATGTGCGGCGAGTATTTGGAATCCACGGAGGAAAATGTTTACTGATAACTCAAATAAGATCTGACAAAATCTGTCAGATTTGTTTGAATGTGCTATAAGTAGATAGTATGCGTAATGGGTGTGTTGGATGGATTAGTTTGGGAACACCGTGGTTTTCGTAGAGAGCAGGAAAGAAATAGACCTTAAAAGGGTACATGACATCTCAGTTTTCCTACAAAACGGAGGGAATTATTATGCCGCCAAATTGCTTTTATGCCATAATAATAATAATAATTGTAACTTGGTAACACCGAGATAAAATAAGAAAGATAGACATCACCTCCGACAGGTTCAAGTACTCGTTCTTCACTCGTACAATACGCAATCGTAACAAAATCATACCTAAGCACTCAATTTGGTCTGATGAATGAGAAAAATTGAATGATAAAATCAATTATTACATTACTATATCTCATTATGTATATGTGTATGTGTACGATAGTTTTATATGAGTTAATAAATACTCAAATTCACGTATGGACTAATAGTTTTGGTTTTATGGATGAAACCCTCCGCCACAATCTCCTGCGGCGCCTTTAAGAGGTTTTTGTAGATATACCTGTAGATTGAGATGGGTATTATTACTTCTTGAGCTTCCTACACGGAGTCATCGTCTCCGGTCTTTTTCGGCGTATGCCGTTAATTTATATTCATAAGTTTCCGTTTCTCTGTAAGGAATAAGCGATAAAATGCCAATTAATTCGACCGCTCCGCCTTTGAGACCGTAGATTCGAATGTTCGGTACAAGATTGACTGCATCACCAATGCATAGATGCGCGGACTCTTCGTTTTGTCGTATTCGTCGCGGTCACAGCAAAAAAAAAGCTTAACAACAAACATTTTACACTCGAAGGACCCAGCTGCGATCCACTTACCGCGAACGTGCACATTTAGTTGATGAAGTCTGGTAATCTAGCAACTCCCTGCCAAAAACCTTCTGCGCAATTTACAGAATACGTTTTATATGTAATGAAGTGGTTAGAGTGATATAACTATACTTTCGTTAGGCCACACTTGGAATACACGGTAAGTTCCTGACCCGTGGATGTACCGTTAGTTCAAGAAGTGGAAAAGTTTCAGAGAAGACCCGCCTATTTTTGAAAAATTGTAGCGAGAAGACAGTGTGAAGTAACGGGTAATTTGATTCACGAAGAGAGCAGGTAGGGAAAACTTCTAGAAAGTTTTTCACAAAGTTTTTTTGCATCCCCGAGGGAATTTCTACTGTCAGATATTATTTTGATACGTGCGATCACCGGGATAAAATAAGAGAGGACACCGTCGCCGACGGATTCAAGCACTCGTTCTTCCCTCGTACCATGCAAAGCATCACAAAAACGAACCAAAGCGCACGGAAAATTTTTCTTAAAGACAAATATTTAATGCTTTAGTCAATTATTGCATTGATGTGCCAGGAGGAATATATGTGTGTATGTATCCGATTGCTACAGGGTTCGTCCGGAAAATAAGTGTACTGATTTTTTCCCGCCGCTCCAGGCGCGCCCAGCACCGCTCTGACGGGCTGTGATTGGAGGGGGGTATGTTGGCAAGCGACGCTGAAAAAGGCAGTCGGCTCTGAGCTGTGGTGTAGTGAGGAGCTCTGTTAACGCGAACCTCCACGCTCGACCCACGTCACGGAACGCGATGCCGAAGTTTTTGGAGCAGCGTTATTCCATCAAATTTGCGGTAGCGCTTGGGAAATCGTCTACCGAAACTGTCGGTATGATTAACCAGGCTTACGGGGAGTCAGCCATGTCCAGAAACATGATCTTTCGGTGGCACAAGATGTTCGTGGAGGGCAGAGAAGAGGTCGACGACGAACCACGGCCTGGACGCCCATCAACGACACTCACCGACGAAAATGTGCGAAAAGTTCGCGATGTACTGAACTCTGATCGTCGTCTTAGTGTTCGGATGATAGCAGAGCAGTGTAATGTGCCAAAAACAATAGTGCACGAGTCGCCCGCGTCCGGCCAGCGATCAGAAACATCTGGCGGCTGCATCACGACAATGCGCCGTCTCACACCGCGCTTGTCGTGTCGGACTTCTTGGCCAAGCACGGCAACGCTGCCGCACCCGCCCTACAGCCCGGACTTGGCACCACCGGGCTTCTTTCTGTTCCCGAAGATAAAGAGGAGTTTGAAAGGAACGCGATACGGGACTTTGGACGCCGTCAAAGAGGCCGTGACGACATGTCTTCGAGAGGTTCCCGATGATGCCTTCGCGGGAGCGTTCCAGGAATGGGAACGCCGCTGGAACAAGTGTATCGACTCACAAGGGTCCTATTTTGAGGAATATAAGCTTAAGATATGTAAAAGTGTAATAAATTTTTTTTCCTGAGCTCAGTACACTTATTTTCCGGACGAACCCTGTATAGTTTATGAGTTGATATGGAATCGGGATGGTGAGATGGCTAACGTAGTGGCTTCCCATCCACAGGCCCCGGGTTCGAATCCCGATGGCAGATAGTTTTCAGTGGTACCCCCGCTCCCTATTTGAGGTTCTTTGTGGAGAACACTTTGAATTAGTACGCCGTCCGTCGGATGGGACGTTAAACTGCGAACCCCCTCCGTTAAAAGTAGGCTAATGCCGAAGCCGGGTTTCTCTTCCCCTTCATCCTTTCCTGTGCATCTCTTATGGCGCAAATAACCTCAGCTGTCCGTCACTTCCCCTACGACTATTACGAATTAATATGTATTCAAACGCATGCAAGAAATAGTAGCTGTAGCTGGCACTTCACGCCTTAACGGCGACTTACGGGTTTGTGTAGATGTACATGTAGTTAGGTAGATGAAGCGAAAGGCTTTTTTACGAGTGAATCCGTTACACGAATGTTCTCAAGTCGGACACTCATAGCTTGGATACCTATCAGGAGCAGTAACCATGCTTCAAATAAATGAAATGTGTAACAGACTTTGCATGAATAACAATATCCTTTACATCACTGCGTTTACATTTGAATGATATTTCATATTTTTTATCTTTCTTCTTCTAATAATCAACTCATTGACTCACAGGCCACATTATAAATGTTCACTTAATGAGTAGCAGGATTTTGTAGAACATATTTTAGGGGCTAAGTGTACACACAAGCACAATTTCAAATATTTTATGTGTTGAATTCATAGATCGAATGGTAAGATGGAAAAAGCTGAACTTAACCAAATTTTAGCGTGTACGTTACTGAATAAATTTTTACTACATTCTAAGGTGCAATTGTTTATTAGTTGATAGTATATATATTTGCATGCGTGTAAGTTTAAAGGTTTTTTCATGAAAGAATACACCAATTTGGGTGTGGGATTGCATGGATGTGTTGATTTTGCATGTGGTTTTGTTCCCCTTTACTGGTGGTGGCCTAACACCCCCCGCCACACGCCCTTGCGGTGGGTTGCGGGGTATTATGTAGATGTAGATGAGTGTTACCCACGGCGATACGTGTCCAATTTTTTTCCTTATGGGAACATTGACAGTACGAATTAAACTTGATAAGTTAGGGTAAAACATAGTAATGGTTAATTGTTTTTATTCGGTTGCATGGTTCATAAATACTGCTAAACCCTTCATCTGCAGCATAATTTGGTATACTTGTTACGTTCTTAAGTCCTTTTTGGGTAATTTTTTGTAGCATAGATACAGAACCCTTGGAGAGATAATTAAGGAAATTTGATTTTCGAAGTGTTGTTAGTCAAAAAAGCTCTTTCTCGGAGTACAGGAAAGAATAAATAAAAGTTATCGGGTTAGAATGCCCCACACTCTTGTCTAATAATATTTTTGCTGCCAGCTTTCGTCGGGAAGGATGCAGGGTGATAATACAGCTAATGCCTGTATTAATGGTTTTATTTAAATGTCATAAAAACTCTGAGCGCTACATTTTGAGTTGGCTTCAAAAACATTCTTACCCAGCTAATTCAGATGAGGAGAAAGATTATTTTTCTTAAGCCCTTCACCTGCTGTCAATTTTCTATAGGAAATGAAGTACTTGCAACGAAAATGGCTTACTTTAACAGAAATAACATTTGCGATTGTAGGTCTTATATCACTTTACATTAAGATGAGTTAATATCACCTCCATTATTTGCTATACTATTATCAGTTACTATTATTTATGCAAAGCTTAATATTGATGTTACATGCATCTAATGGAATCTTTCCATGCCACATGTCGTAGCTTCGTGGGATAGCCGGAGTACTTTGTAGATGCACTAAGGTTATGCCTAGCGTCAATGTAACTGCTTTAGAAATTCCGCTGAGTATAGATAATTGTTTTCTGTTAATTAAAATATGAACGTCCTCGGTTCATTTTTTTTCTAAAGTGGACGATTAACGGAAGTAGGCAAAGACAAGATAGGATTTCAGGCATAAGTGTTCGTCTCATTTTTTAAGTATTCTTTAATGAAGTTAATAGCTTCACCAGATGGAAATAACTATTAAATATACTAGATTGGATTTGTTAAACTATCTCTCTGTGAGATTTATCACAATGTTAGGGCATATATGTGCCGCTCGCGGCATTCTAATAAAATCAATCCAATAATGTTTCGTCTGCAAGCCGGAAGATTCGACTATCTCTTGCTTTTTTTGCATTTTTCAACACCGTCATTGCGTCCGTCTGACAGCAGTTTTCCTAGCCGGAACGCTGTGGAACAATCCGATTCAGACATCAATCGCCGTTATAAATTTAAAAAATGAACGGATGGACGGAGGATGTCACTCACGATCAAATCCCCTGAAACTCATCCCAAATTGCTCATCCATTTACGTCGAAGATTGCGCTCCCTACTCGACGCCGTTCGGTTGCTTGCTGCGGGCAGATTTTCCATTGTAAAAATGAAATCTCCGCCACTTTTAACTAAATCTGAAATGTTTTTATCCTGATACGGCATATGATACGGTTTTGTTGGTTTAATCGATCAAATTTTGGTACTCGGCGACGATACGTTTTAGGATCGACTTAGGTGGCGATATCGGAATGTTAAGCTGCCTTGGTCGCGCAGTGCCTTGCTTGCTGAATGCCATTCCATAAGCTACCACTGGGATATTTGGCATGGAATGATCCCACATTGGACATACGACAGAAATATTAAGGATTGCTTTATAGCTACTGACCGATAAACTGTTACATAAACACAAATATCCCGCGATCCACCAAAAAGGCGTGTTGCAGGGGGTCGAAGAACTAGATGGAAGGGGTAAGGGATGAGAGAGAGGGACGATATTTCAGGGTATTGGGAAAGGGAAAGAAGGAAAACACTTTAAATCCCTGAAAAGGACGTGTATGAATTAATCTAAATGCAAATCATGGAAACATTTTTACAGCAGTTATATGCCCGACGGAATGTAAGTGTAAAATAATGCTCTCTACTCACGAGAAGTGAGGTTCCAGTAAGGTCAGCAGTAAAATAAGTGTCATAAGGTAAAGAAAACACCCTACGTTACGTATATTTTCCCACCCAGCGTCGTCATTCGCAGTTGGCCTAGTTCCTCATTGTTCATGGCAAAACATTAAGTCATATCTGTTTCATTCTTAAAAACTTTTATGACATTTCTATGATATTTCCTGCGTTAATAAGATGGGGCGAATGCTGCATTTTCCACATCATCGTTAAAGAGATCTTCAAAATTACCCGAAAGATTTTATCTGCAAATTAGCCTTCGTTCCATGAGCGATCCCCCATTTATACCCTCTAACAATCAATATGAGATACTAAGTTCATCACGATAATGCTTTCAAAGTTTATCTCTTCTTACCAACACATATTAAATCTACATTTACCCAGTACCTCGCAAACCACCGCAAGAGCATCACAGGGAATCCAGCCTTTTAGGTATTAGTAATCAGCTACACATGAATGAGTTACCCAGCGCGGCATCTAATGCGGTATAGTGAAATATCTAATTCAGCAGTCAAGCCGACCTAAGCTCAAGGCACCCCAAGGGGTGTCGACCCCCATGAGGGGAGCGGTCGGGAGGCCGGGCCGTCGAGAATAGTCACACGGAGTCCTGCCATTGTGAGCACGTACGAACCCCGGGATCGAGCACGCCTTCGGCCGCCCTCGCCGCTGGCCGGCGACAGGGTGGAGCCGATGCGTGGCACCGCTTCCAGCGAATCAATTCCATCGTCTGCACCTCTCTCCCTTCTGCACTTCTTCCTTCGATCCCGCTATCTGCTCTGCTCCCATACCATCGTCCTCCCTTCGGATTGCATAAGGGGGAGGGAGTTGGCGACTTGAATCTAAGTGTGTGGTGTGACGGAAGCGGTGGTGGAGTTGGGCATCACATTAGTCTCCGTTCCCCGTCGAACGCAGCGTTCTCGCTTACTTTATTTTCTCGTCAATTTTTTTTCTTCGTCGCTCCGAGGTCTGTCCCAGTCGGTCAGTTGTAACATTCGTTGTTTAGCAAAACTCACTTGCAAATGGAGTTTGCATAGCTGTATTAGCGAGTGTACCCAGATTATTTGGGGTTGCAGAAATCACATCCCTTTTCTCGTACTTAGGTTCTTAAATTGACGGGGTAATCGATCTTAATGCAAATATTACATTGAAATAAATTTAAAAAAATGCAAAAGACACGCATTGAAATTGCATTTCATCAAGGAGTGCAAATCTGAATTAAAATTTCATCAGAGTTTTTTTCTTGCTGTTAAAATATTTTCACATGCTTTAACCATGTTTTTTAAATCGCTTTCGTACACGAATAAATGGCTCCATTTTTAGGTATCTTAAGCAAAAGAATCCAAGACGAAACACTATCGTGTCATTTTCTACTTGCAATAGTACTACAAACCGGATCAATAAACAGAAACTCTGGAATCAATTTTTAATTTTTGTATGTATTAGAAAAATATTGTATTCACTTTCATTTCCTCTGGGTTAATCATTCATTTAAAAGCCCGGACGTCGTTCAATCTTTGGTCTGAGTGGTCGATTGCATTGAGCATCGCAATGAGGGAAATAATGACGTGTGTGTGTGTGCTCATAAAGTTAAATACTGCGCTGAGATAAACAGCATTCTTCTCACTTTTTTTAATTCAGCATCCAATAATACGTGACACAATACATTCGTAGCTTTCTAGTAGACCTTTCTAAACAAACTGGCTGAGGGAAGAAAATACGAAACAATCCTCTATATAATGCAGAACGGACGGATACGATAACCCTAAAACTGGAATATCCACTCGTGCAAAACTTAGGATGCATGAAGTGCCAGAATCAGGCCAATGGGCCAGGTAAATTATTTATTCATGGGTGGGGGGTCAAATGGATCATATCACTAATTAAAAGGGGCAGGGCGCTAATTTTTTAACCTAAGAAATCCTTCACCCCCCCCCCCCTCATGCATATGAATGGCCCAAGTGATCTATATCCCAGAACTAGTTCTAAGTCCATTGTAGGAGAGGATATCGGCCCAGGGGTTTATACGGTTTAGCTTGGTGGTGTCAAAACCTCTCCCTATCAAAGGGTGATGGTTGTAGCGCTTTCATTTCAGGAAAGAGATTGCTCGGGATGCCCTGTTATATCTTAGAACACAGCGCATGTTATGGTTTTTATGCATATCTAGGGAAATTTATCGAGATATTTTTGTGGGAAAACAGGGCTGTGAAATTTCATAGGCGTTTAATGGAAACGGCATCATTGATTTTTTATCATTAATTGTTTAATTTTAAGATGAACCTTAAGGACTATTTGTTGCAGGCTTCAAGGTTTGAAATTCATTCGCAAATTTTATCAAAAAATAGTTTTAATAAGTTGTAATAGTAGTTAGTTCATCACTCTCTCGTTTAATCTCATAGACTTATGAACAACATTGAGGAAAAAGGTTATGTTAAGGGCACTTTAATGAGTTAGGTTTTTCCTCTATATCTACGAAATAGCCCGAAAGCAGCCTTAAAGCCGTGTAACGGGGAGTATTAAGGCACCAGCCATTCATGCACAAATATGCGTACAAAATACATGCTTGTATATATCATGGAACAAAATCCTTAAAGTTTTCCTTTTAAATAAAAATATTATTCGGGGCCTGTGTAAGATTTTCTAATGATTGCGTGTCGTCCGAGGAATGAATGGCTACTTGAACTTACGCCGATTATCTTTCTTATTTGTTCCCGGTGGTCGAATCTGCCAATATGATTTTTGGGCCATAATAATTTTATTGGTGACACAAGCAAATTAGTGCTCCTAATCCTTCCGATATAGCCATCATTCTCGTCTCGCAGTATTTAAAAAAATAAATATTGCCGATTTTCTCTAAAACTTCTCCAATTTTTTGATCGTCGCTTTTTCAATAGAGCCTAGTCATGTATTCTGAATGCAGTCACAATAAATAGAAGTACTTTCTCAATAACCAAACAATAAAACCCTTCTACCTTTTTACTACAAGTTCCTCATGAAACCGAAATTATTGAAGATGGAACCACATATTCTTCTGAAGGGTGTACCCAATGAACGTTTAAAACAAATGAAACATCTATGTTTTCAACCTCTTCTGAGATGCTTTCGTAGATTTCATCTATTTTATATTGAGCGTCCTACTCCCCTATATTTAATTTCAAAATTTATTTGGGATGTATTTTTTGTCTAATAATAAACCCCATTCCTTACACCACGTTGATATCAGGTTGAAATCGGCACAGAGTAACCCGATCTCTTCAGGCATCTATATTTAACTGAACATCACCGTGGTGGCTGGAAATAATTTAAGGTTGCTGCTAAAGTGGGAACATAATTCGTTGACCCATGTCAAAACAGTACGGCTCGTATTACTCTTCCCCGACGCTACAACTCCCTCTATTTAATTCAGTCCTTCGAAACCGCCCTTATTTATATTATGGTAAGAAATCCTTCATCCAGGTAAATTTCTCGTTAAAAACATGACATCTAAGTTTGTGAATCAATTTATTTTGAGAGACCTTGTCAAGTTTTTTTCTTGAAATCTTAAAATACAATACGTGTATTCCTGGCCCTCAATTTCAGAATAATATTGATAAAAAGACAGATTTGTATTTCCCATGATCTGCTTTTCCTTAACCTTTCTTGGTATCAGCAGCATGGTGTGTTCCTGCTTTCGAGGAAGAAAATTATTTTGCCAAAACTTAATCTGAAAATATTTTGAAGGATATCGATGCAAATGAATTCGTCTATGATAATTGGGATTCTCCCAATCGTAGCCTTTTTAAAGGGGGTCATGTGGCATAGCTACCAGTCGTTAGGTACTAAATCTACTTTTATCGACTTAAAAAAATTGTTTTTCATTCAGATGCGATTCTTCAGAAATTTCACTCGGTATTTTTTCTCAGGATTTCTTCCAAACCCAGGATTTTATTTTTTCTAATATTTGGCAGCTGTTTTGCTAGTTATTCGCGGGACATCTTCAATAATATATCGCTCATGAACTCCTTGCGTGTGCGGGAGAGCTATGTTTTGTGCACTAATATTTATTGTGTTAATAGTTGTGAAAACTGTTTCGAATATTAGCTTGAGTTGCACTGTCAATAAAAGTTTTGTCATTTCTTATTTTAAAGAATGCACAGTTTGAAGTTCATCTTGTATTTCCCTAACGGAAGAATAACGTAATTTAGGATTATTGTCGAAGTATTCGTATATAATTTGGCTTTAAAGATTCGCACGGCTTTTAGCATGATCTTTTTTCATTTCACTCAATATTTTGCGAGTTTTTTCTCCTGAGTTCTTCATTTGGGTTCCGTCTTTACTTCATTAAAAACTTAAACAATTCATAAATTTTTATTTTTCTCCTTAGCACTGCTCTGAATTTTTTATTGCACCGTTTTGGTTCCTTTTAATCGCGTTTGAATGTGCACAGAGTTTCAAAAATTACTCTTTGCACTGATTGCTATAAATCTTCCTAAGCTCATTAAGACTCAATTTATTGAATGGATGTTCTTTTAATAATGAGTAATCATTATTTTATTTTTTTTTGTTTCTAGAAATATAAATTTACGGTCACCAAGTTCCTCAGAATCTCTTTATTGTATGGATGTTCTTTGCGAAATGGATAATCATTTTTTATATTTGTCATTTCTATAAATATAACCATTTTCCTCAGGTATGCCCATTGGCGTGTTAGGAATCTGACGTATGAGTCGCAGTTAGATGTCCAGTACACATATACGAGTAGTTACCCCGTGTCGACGATTTACCTACTTGCTGTAGAATAATTTCCCATGCTTTGAAGAGGTTAAAAATAAATGGCGATTTTTTTAAACCTTTTTTTATACGCAATGATTTTTACAATTAATTAATGACACGTTACAATTGCCAGCGAGTAAAAATATACTGTTTCTATGACTTGTAAAGATGATTTATATTTTTACACTGAGATTAGGGCGATTATCTGTGCTGGTGTCAGGAATTCTTTTGAATGAAGGTATGAATATCTTTTTGTGTCTATAATACCTTAGGTTACTACAAACGCTTTCTACATTGTTGTCATCGCATTCATAAGAAGAGTAATTGAGCTGTGAGTTAGCTGAAATGAATGCTCCTGCACCAAATGTATCGAATCTGTCTTCTTTAGATTTGGGAAAACCTCGACTGTACTTGTATACTTCTCAACAACGACATACGAACAAGGTCTGTTCAAAAAAAGATGATTGTTAAATAAATACTTGATTTTATCAGTTACCCTTTCATTGTGCTTATTGCCTTCAAATTACAGCCATTGGCAGCGAAGCCGCAAAAGAAACTATTAGAACAGTAAATAGAAAAAGGACAAGAAAATAATGAATCAAAAATTAATTGATTAAAAAGATAGACGAGAGAAAGAAATGGAAGAATATAAACACCGAATTAGGTAGAACGAAGTGTGAAGTTCAATAACAAACTGTGTTACGGAACAATTGGGCGAAGCGAGCTCAGTGCGAGGATATGGAAAGATTGCAGAGGAAGGTTGAATTTGTTGTGTTATATAAGAAGGTTAAAACCCTGTCAGGAAATAAGAAGGGAAAATCTGTGATGGCAATTAAAGAAAGGTCAGGAAAAATATTAGTTGAACAAGAAAGGTTTCAAAATGATGGATTGAATATATAGAAGAACTGTTTGGTAAAGACATTTTGCGAGTAAAGTTGGACATACAGAATATGGCATAGATGAGGATAGCTTACATCTACAACTACATAAGTACCCCGCGATCCGCCAAAAAGACTTGTGGTAGAGAGTTTTAGCACCAAATGGGATGGGTAAGGGATCATATTCGAGAGGACGGGAAAAGGGAAAAAGTAGGCACTAAAAACCTTAATTCACGTGTAAATTGATGTACATGCCGGGGGAAGACTTAATTCACAATGTTAATTTCACCCAATTAAATAGTTATTTATTATAAGAAAAAGAAGGGACTTAAAATTAATCACAATTTATATGACAGACCTCCACCATACAAAATGGCCATGTTAGGCCATGTAAAATAACTGGTAAGTAAGAAGGGGGAATTCTCTAAATTCATGTTCATGCAACACATGGTCCCGGCCCCTCATGTCCCTGGTAAAAAATGTTGATACCCCGCTGTTGGCGGCAGACGGCGCGGGGCGTCACCCCTACAGAAGACAAGGGATGGAAGGAGGAACATGAAAACGACAAAAAAGGGCAGGGAATACCATTACAAGCACTACATTCATTATATGACAGTCCCATTCGGCCACGTGGGAAGGATTTGGTAACAAAATATACGAGATTAGTGGAAGTACATGCATTTGATTAAAAAATTAAAATTCCCTAGACGCTGTGGCCTTACCTCCAGGCTTACTTGACAGCGAGATAGAAAGGGTATCATAGGAACTAGAATCAAATGATTTGGTCTGAAGATTTACTCAGATCAGTGTTATTTCCACTTCCAAAAATGAGATTTGTTGTATTTTAATTTATCTATCGACTTTTTTGGGGCGAGAAAAAATAAGTTTCATTGTGTAGAGCGGTTGTGATTCTCAGGATCATCAACGAGAGGTTGGAATGTAGGGCGAATGATTAGGGGATGATCAGTTTTGGCTCAGGGCGGTGAGAATCATTGCAGCAATAAGGTCCCTTATTGAGAGGAACATAGTGTACAATCAAGGTATTATAATCTGTTTTGCGGATTTCGGAAAGGCGTTTCAATGGGTGGCTTGGGAAAAACTAATGAATGTTTTGTAGAAAATATGAGTATATTGGAGGAATAGGTAAATTATCCACAACCTTTACATGTCTCAGGCTACTCAGGTACAAGTGGGGATGTAAAGTTCGGATGAATTGTGTTAGGAAGACGATAAAGACAGTAGTGTCCATTTCCAAATGTGCTCTTCAACGTAAATATGGAGGAAGTGGGTACAGAGGTATGGGAAGAACTGGAGATAGGAATGAAAGTCAGCGGGGAATTCATCAAATCAGTCAGGTTTACGGATGCTCAAGCTTTGGTTTCTCTTTTAGCCAAGGGGTTTCAAGTATTGATGAGTGAATTGGAAATTCAGTGCGATAGGTATGGGCTGAGAATAAATGGTATTATGACAAAGATTTTGCGGTTTTTCATAAGGAAAAAGGCTAAGTTAAACGTTAAAATATGTGGGCTTAAACTAGACGAGGTGGAACGGTTACCGTATATCGGAAGTGTTTCGGATCAAAATAATCAATATAGTATAGACATGAGGAGAAGAATTGCGGTTAGCAAAGAAGCTTCTATAAGGAGGAGGGAGTTGATCAGTGGGACGTTCAGAAAGTATGTTAATTAAGTGTTCGTCAAAGCTTTGATATGGAGCGCAGTTTTTTACGGTTGAGGGATATGGTCATGTAAGCAAGATAATAGGCATGGATAGGACGTTTTTGTAATGTGGAAGTAGAGAAGGGTAGAGAAAATGAAGTGGACAGAATAGAAGCCTAACTAGGGAGTGTTAGTTATGGTTGGGTAGGATAAGGGATTGTTGGGAGAAATCCAAATTAGAAAATATGGATGCAGAGCATTTTGATTGGCTATAGAATGATGAAGACTTTGGTAGACATGTTGGGGAAACGGATAATGGGCTGGAATAGGATGCGGATGTTGGACGGAATGAAGAGAGGAAGTATGCGGAGTTGAATAGGGGCTTTCACCAGATTCGGCGGTGTTTTGGTAGGAGAGACTAATGAATTGTCGCTGTACCATTGGGTAGTTTATGTTCATCCAAAACCTACCTCAATCGGCGGGTCATCTATAAAAAGAACAATCGATTTAGTGATTCTATTCTCATATCTTTCCTGTCTACAGACAACGAATCATACTGATTGCTTATATCTGTGGATTGATTCCTCGTTTAACTTAACCCAATCATTCATTACCTCAATTCTACTATTCTAACGACAAATATTTCTCAGTAGCCACGTGAAAGCTATGAATTACGATTCGTAAGGATCCCCCCCTTATTTTCTCTATATTATTTCCTCCCTCTTTTTTTTATAATTTCTGCTGACCATCATATCCTCAGAAAAGCCATTTTTCTTCCTTTCTATTCTAACTATAAATATGCTACACTATCGGTTAAGGTAAGCTTACGACGGACACGGTTTGACCACAGCTGTACCTCCAAGCTTCCCTTAAAATGAGACGGACAACGTCACATGCTCCACCAAAATAAACCATGGGGATCGGGTTGCTGCGGTGGCTAATTTACTGGCTTCCAATTCCGTGGGGCCGGGTTTGAATTCCAAAGGTGGCAGAATTTATCAGTGGCACCCCGATCCCTACTTGGCGAGCTATATGGAGAGCACTTAAAGTGAGTACGTCATCCGTCGGATGGGACTTTCGATTGTGAAACCTTCGGTGCCTTTTGTTAAGAGCAAGCTAATGCCGATTCCGGATTTCTTTCCAACCTTACTCAATTCCCTGTAAAATCTACCTATGATCCTACCTAGGTACCTATCCCTTCTGGCGGAAATGACCTCTACTGACGGTCGCCTCACCTAATAACTACTGCCGCTACCAAACAATGTAATTTTTCTCTTCCGCACAGTTTATCCCGCTCCTTGATCCGTTAAACACGCATAATATATTCTTCCCTATTGACTTCCTCATCTAACATCCTCTCTTTTATAACATTTTTTAGTGATTCATTGGCACTCAGTATACTATGCAACCACTTTTCCTGCCTACTTTGGATTTATCCCTGTAAACTTCTCTCTCTCCTTCCATGCATAGCACGTCCTCGTTAGTATTCCAATTATTCTATTTCCATTCTTCTCCAATCTTACATTATAAAATCCGGTAATCTACCCTTTTCCCCTCGCTCCAATGACCAAGTTTTCGAGCATTTAAAAGTTATTCTCTATATTGAATGTTTTCCGCAGTCTTCTCTTTTTATTTACTTAAGTTATTTGTTGTAGACTCTTTCCTCTTGTTAAAAATTTCTTTTGCTGATAGAATTCTTAAGCATTGTACTAATTGCTGTAGCATTCGCCCATTTACTCGTTTAATGGGTTTTATTTTCATCGATTTTCATCTCAAAATTTATTCTAATAATTTTAAATATTCCCTAGAAAAACTGAATAAATTCCATTAACGGTAATATTCATTCCTCCTGAAGACACTGATATAGCGGCTTCACCCCGTGTAGAAAATAGCCCTCCAATTCCATTTAGCTGGGAATTCTCGCACGTGTCCGCTGGTTGCTGGCACGCAAGGAGTCGGGAAAAGTTTTCACTTCTCTAGGAAACCCCAGAATTTTATGCCCGAGTCTCCTCATTTCGCATGTAGGGCCGGAGAGATAACTGAGGCCGAGTAGAATTTTCGCCAAGCCGGAGGTTGATTTGAATTCGAGACGGCTGAAGGATGTTTATGGCTCTAGTTTCAATATCCTGCCTGCTTTCAAGGGTGCCTGATTTCTTTACCCCCATCCTTCAGTTCCCACACGATATTCGTAATCCAGAGTCCTTTGAAAATTACAGTAAAAGCTGTAAACTTATATCGGTGACAACTTCTAGCGACTGGGCCGGTTAGAAGCAATTGGAATATAAAGGTAGGCATATTAAATTTCCTCTAGAATACACCAAGCGATTGGATTGCCCGTAGCGTCGGGAAATGCAGATCACTATGAATAAGGAAACTTTGAAGAACTCCGAAAAACAAATGTATAACCATGGTTAGAAGCAAACGGTAGTCTAGGTATTGTAAGGCGCGAGACCATTGAAGACTAATGTGAACGCATAATTTATGCTAAATTAATTTGGAGAAAATCGCCATCAATTTACAATTCTGTTTTCGGTGTAAAATGGATCTGTGAGGTGACGGCGAAATCTACGCTGTTTCTTCTCAGGAACAGAAAAAAAGCAAAGTTAACTAGATTATGAAAATATTCATCGTTGACTAATGCCGAGCAGTAGAAAAGTATTTGCTCAGCATAACTTGGTTTTCATAAAAGAAAATTGAAATATTGGCGGTATAAATTTTTGCGTGCCAATTGTATCGTTGGCGTGCAAAATGCATCCCATGTTTTTTAACCCATTGCGATAGGAACATTTATGTTTGTCTCCATTCGTTGTTAAATTATTAGCATTTATGTTAGTTTACCAAAAAGAGTAACGTTTTCGTCTGTCCCCGGAGTGTGTTAAAGGCACATTGCGTTAGACTGTTGATGCACGTCCGCACAACTTCAGAGCAGTTTACTCCGCACAGGGGGGACAATGGAAGCGTTATTTAGGTTCTCTTTGTTCCTGAAGAGAGTTCCCATTGTTCCCATCCCGCATCATAATCTGCAAAATGCATACTCTCTTTCCCTCTCTCACCTAATATTTGCCCTTCGGCGAAAACTCCCCTCAACCCAGTCTATTAATATCCGCATTGGCCTTTATTTCTACGCTCCTCGGATTTCTCAAACATCTTCCTGTTCTCCGCAACAGTGCCGGACATTTTACGTTTGCACTTCCTCTTCTAATTCCATCCATGTTTTAATTATTATTAAATATTAGGGTTGACTACCAAAAAGAGTGGCACATTGGCCGGAGTTTAGTACAATTTGTCGAATTTGTAAAACATACGTGCACATAGAGCACACTACTATGCGTTCTTCTATCTTATTTGCATTACAGTAAAGGATTATTACGATATTTTTGAGGACTTATCTTATGTTAGACACTTTCTTTTTCTATTCAAGTCCTCTTATCAGCAATACTGCCATTAAAGTTAGCCGGCAAGTCGGCATTTGCTTAATTATCAGGCGATGAAATACCTTCAAAGAAATTGACCGCTTTTTATCCACGCCATTAATCTCAGACTTTTTCCAACTTCTCAAAGTGCTTAATTATACGATTTTCCAGTTATTTTTGTGGTTCGTGATGAAAGGGAAATGCTAGCATGAATGTTTTCACCGTTCCAATTCATCATTGGGAATTGAAAATTTGTGTTTGCCACCCACTCACCATTGCCGCATAACTATGGTTTTTTCTTCTTTTTTACCCATATAATTTCCATTTACAGGTTTACTAAACTTAAGCACCGCAGAAACATATTGCTGGCATGTTGGGCTAGGATGGAAAGTATGATATTTTGCACGAAGGAATGCGACCCAAACGTATGAATATGGATGCACAGGCTGGGCCAACATTTGTGCATTTACGTATATCTACGTGGGTCGCGGTTGTCCAGGGGTAGAGCGTTGGACTAATGATCCCAGGGCCCGGGTTCGATTCCCGGGTTAGTCTCTCTGAGCACCTGCAGTCCACCCAAGCTATATGATTTGTCGGGTACCAGATCTTCCCGGGAAACCATAACCGGCCCAAGGAAAGGAACTGGTCCCCCTACCCTGATGCGTGAATTTCACACGCAGTTGGGGTTAGTACTGGGTGAACTCTATCATCACCTATCAAACCGATTACTGATTACTGTGTTTTATCTATTCCTACATGAAACCCAGCAAGCCGCTGCAAGGGCGTGCGGCGAGGTGTGTTAGGTCACAAACCGTATAAGAGAATAAAACCACATGTAAAATCAACATATTTATTATAACCTCCACCCATATTGGCATTTACATCATGCAAAAATCTTTTTAATATACACGTTGTAAGGTCAGAAACATCAAGATCTCAAGTACTACATCCTGTTCATTTCGGTGTGCATTGGACGGCTGTTAAGTTTTTATTCTACCGGAAGATTTTTTATTAGTACCGCAGAGGTCTTGAGTTTGAAATGATACGGGATTTCATCTACATCTAATTAATATCCCGGAGCTCACTGGTAAGGTATGTGGCAGAAGGAATATCCTTTGATGGAACGGATTTTCTTTTAATCCTAGTTGATACCGAATTACTTATTTAACTATAGGATAACTTTGGCTCAGTGTTTATCAGATATTTGATCCTAACAACAAGTCATAATAGTTAAACAAATTCTTAAAATTGAATGGAAATTGAGAAAGGAAATCTATCCGCGTCAAAGGTGTTGAGTTGCAGTCTTAGACTACTGGGTAACGGTAGCTTTCGTAGCTGTTTAAAATACATTGAGCTGAATAAAATAGGTACAAAAGTGTAATTAAAACTATGCTATTAAGCATAAAAACAGCATGGGTTTTCACTCAGGATTACACTCCGACAGGAAACCATTGGAAAAAAGGCAAAAGCATATTATGCAGTCAACTAAAGGATATGATTAAGCGAGCCTTGGAAGTAGTCCTTGGAAGAAAGTCCTCGATGGTGATGCGACATTTGATAGCAAAGGGGAAGTTGCAGGGAATGAATTCAGAATAATTTAGGGGCGAAAAATTGGGGGGGAGTGAAAACATAGTTTCGCTGGAAAAATTGCTTAATTATAACAAAAATCTAGGTTAACCCTCACAATAGTCGTAGGTAGTAGTGGAAAAATGCTGAAAGATAGAGGGAGGTATAAGTTTGATTATATTATGTTGGGGCAGAGCTTTAGGAACATTGACTTACATTCTTGGGGCCCATTGCAGATAAGAATCATGTTTTAGAGCTCTTGAAGAGTGATTTAAAATTTTACAGAATAATCAAGGGAATAAGCTTCACTGAATAGAAAGTTGAATTCTTTATAAGGTTGGGAGAGAAGACACGTATACCAGGAAGCATTTGATAAAACACTGTGAGATGATAGGAGGATGGATAGATACGTTAGAAGAAAACAGATAATTTTTGAATAGTGATAGCAAAAGCTGCAAGCGATACAATTGGGTCGATGAGCGGGAAAGAAAAGGATGATTATTGGAGAAGTGATGATTGAGATGAAATTTGAACGACGAAAATTCAGGAACATAGCACACAATTGGGCAAAAGCAAGTACAGAGAAACAAATGGTAGGTTAAAGGGAGACTGTCGTATACGGAGAGTTAAAGTAGTTAGGACGATATGGTTGGACTTAGTACCTGGTGAGCTCTACCCCCACCAATCGAACAAACCTTCGGATTGATAAATGTCATGATATATAAACATATATATATGTATGTATACATGTATATGTATTTGTATATATATAGTACGAGTATGTATAAATGTGTATATATATGTATATATATGTATGTCCCCTCCCCGGACTACAAACTTGACGTTGTGGAAGGGCTTGTGCGTTCCGATGACCCCTAGAGCTGTGCTGGCGGGAGCAATAATAATTGCTCCTGGTAGGGTCACCCATGTCAGATAGGTCGAAGGTTAGGAGCCAGACGAAAGGTAGTTCACGCAGCGTCTGTTCCTCAGTGAGGCGGCTGCAATGGCGTCTGACCCCAGTGGGGCGGCCAGTAAGTGATGGTGTCACGTTAAAAACACTATTGAGGAAGGCAACGGGAAACCACCTCAATTATCATTCCCAAGATTAACATGATGGACAATATAGAGATTTTGAGTCCTGGCAACTACGGGGCTCGGCCCAATCGGCCGTGTGCCGTGCCCAGCAGCGGGGGAGGCAAGGCTTCCGCGGTCGTCATCCCACGAAACCCTTGCAAGGGAAAAGTTAGACCAAATTAGTTAGAATAGGAACGTGGAATGTTAGGCCAATGATGAGGACAGGGAAATTGGAGACTGTTAAGCGAGAGATGGAAAGGGGAAGTATAGATATTTTACGTCTATGCGAGGTGAGGTGGAAAGATAGTCTGGATTACTGGAGTGATAAGTATAGAATAATATACAGCGACGGGGACGAGAGCCAACGGGGGGTCGTCATAGTATTAAATGAAGTGGTAGGAAGAAGCGTGGTCAACATAGAGCAGGTAACGGATAGATTATTACTAATAGAGATAAAAGCAGAACCGACGAACTTGGTTATTATTCAGGTATACATGCCACCGAGCAACCATAAGGAAGAAGAGGTAGATAGGATGTACGATCAGTTAGAGGACATAATCTCGTGTGTTCCTGCAGGGAAACCTTTGATAGTGATGGGGGATTGGAATGCGACGGTAGGCGAAGGAAGAGATGGTGATGAGGTCGGGGACTACGGTTTAGGCACGAGGAATGACCGCGGGGAGAAAGCAGTTGAGTTCTGCAGAAGAAAAGGGTTAGTCATCACCAACACTTGGTTTAGACACCACAAAAGACGCAGGTATACATGGAAAACGCCAGGTAACTCAGAGAGATATCAGCTAGATTATATTCTGTTTAGACACAGGTTTAGGAACAGTGTGATAAATTCGCACAGCTTCCCGGGAGCGGATGCGGACTCTGACCACAATTTAGTTGTTATGAAATGTAGCGTCCGTTTAAAAAAGATAAGAAAGGGGCGGCGAGTTAGAAAATGGAATGTAGAAGCATTAAATGGTTTGAAAAGGAAGGAGTACCAACAGGCGGTAGAGGAAATCATGGAGGATGGTAAAGAGCTAAGTACTATCGAAGAAAAATGGGAAAGTATCAAGAAAGGGTTGTCTAAAGCCGCAAAAGACACTATTGGAACCGTTAACGTTAAAAGGACTAGGAAACCATGGATCACGGATGAGATGATTACAAAGATGGATGAGCGGCGAAAATGGAAGAATATAAATACAGAGTTAGGCAAAATGAAGTACAAAGAATTAAACAATAAATTGAGGCGGGCAACAAATAAAGCAAAAGAAGCATGGTGGAAGACGCAGTGCTAGGATTTGCAAAGTCTGCAGAGGAAGGGTGAAATCGGTGCGCTGTACAGCAAAGTTAAATCGTTATCGGGAAGTAAGAAAGGAAGATCTATGCTAACAGTTAGAGATAAGGAGGGTAAGGTAATAGTTGACGCAGGAAAGATACAAGAGAGATGGAAGGAGTATATAGAAGAACTGTATAGTAAAGAACTTAGATCAACAAAGTTAGACATAGAAAAGGAACCTGATGTAGAGGAAGACAGCTTAGGTCAAGCCAAACTCGACGATGAGATAGGAAGGGCATTAAGGGAGATGAAACTAAATAAGGCCGTGAGGTAAAATCAATATTAATAAAACAAAGGTTATGCGATTTTCTAGAGAGAAAAAGGCTAAGCTAAACATTAAAATAGGAGGGCAAAAACTAGAGCAGGTAGAACAGTTTACGTATCTCGGTAGTGTTTTGGACCAACACGGTCAAAGTAGTAGGGACGTAAGGAGAAGCATTGCGCTAGGCAAAGAGGCTTTCACAAGGAGGAAGGAGTTGATGAGAGGTACGTTGAGTAAGGATATTAAGAAAAGACCCGTAAAAACTGTGATATGGAGCGTGGCTATGTACGGCGCGGAAACGTGGTGATTGAAGCAGGAGGATAGACGTAGACTGGAGGCTTTTGAAATGTGGGTTTGGAGGAGAATGGAGAAGGTGAAATGGACAGAGAAGAAAACAAATGAGGAAGTACTTGGTATGGTGGGCGAAGAGAGGGGTTTTTTGAGAGAAATCCTATGGAGGTAGGAAAAGTGGATGAAGGGTGTACTGACCGGCATTGGGATGTTGAAGACTGTGATTGAGGGGAGAATGTTAGGCAAACCAGGTAAGAGAAGGAACAGGATAAGGATGTTGTACGGGATGAAGGGAGGAAGAAGGTACTCAGAGATGAAGAGGGACCTGATGTAGAGTGGGATGTTGTGTTTTGCTAGGGGCCACAAATTGTTGAATTAGTAATTTGTCCAAAACCTACCTTAACCGGTAGATTACCTAATAATAATAATATATGTGTGTATATATATATATATATATATATATATATACGATTGTACGGAAAAACTCACACGAGCGGCACTATAATGGGCTGATACAATATCCGCAATAGCCACTCTGAACAAATACCTTGACAATCTACACCTTGCACTCCTCAAACGCGGTTACCCAGAAAAGTTACTACAAAATAAAACCCACCGTTCCACCCGACCACACACACCACACAATAACAAGACCATATCTGACGCAGGACTCAACCTTTGCACCACCTATTACCCCGGATCACACAGACTGAAAACCCTCCTTAAAGAACTGTTTCCAATTTTACATGACAATGACGCGACCTCATCCTTACTACCCCAATGCCCATCTATCGCATACAGACGACCCGCCAATCTCAAAAAGCTTCTGAGATCCACCAACCCTTTGGCGCCCCCCCGTGACAAATTTCCCAATATTTCCCCAACTTGCAACCGCCCCCGATGTAAAACCTGTCCTCTTATTATGCCTACTCCCCTCTCCCTACATCCCCTCATTGCCCCCTCACCTCGTTCCCACGCTAATTGCCTCTCAAAAAATATTATTTATCTTTTATCATGCAAACATTGCACTTCCTTTTACATAGGTGAATGCATTACCCCCTTATCCATCCGAATGAATAATCACCGGTACTCCTGCAATTCTGCCTCACTCTCTTCTCTTCCTATCCCTTCACACGCCAATTCCCACAACCTTTCATTCGACCAGTGTTTTGCTCTCAGCATCCTAGAATCCCTACCTGATTCAGCCACCGCAAAAATGAAAAAAAATCATTCGAGAGGGATTTCACACTAATGGAACGTGTATAATGGTATAATGAAGATATGGAATTTATTGAAACCATTAAGAAAATTCTGATCTTTAATATGTTTTGTATCTACTTAGTTAATAATTTAACTTGTAGTTAATAATAAAGCAAGCATCTTTTGAAGAATATATGATAGAAATATTAATTGTGACATTAACGTTGTGACTCACCCCTCGGAATGAATTAAAACATTGACGTGGAGGAAGGCATTGTGTGTTCTAATTATTTGTTGAACTCAAAGCTCAAATTTAGACACCGTAAGGCATATACATGAAGTTCATATGGCATACATTACTTGAATTATTTAAAAAAACTCTATTGCCATTAAAAGTTAAGAAAAAATCAATTTTTGATATTTCATGCCTGTTTTCCGATCATCTCCTGCCACACACCCTAGAGGTGGCTTCATCTTCATCTAGCCCACAATCCACCAAAACAGTGTGTGAACATGGGTGCAAGGACCAGGTGGGATGGGTAAGGGATAAGGGAGGATATGGGACTGGAAGGGAAAAGGGAAAAAATATTAACTAAAAACCTCAACCTACAAATTTATTACATTCTGGAGAAAGACTAACATTCATCCAGGCACTACATTAATCACATAACAGTCCCATGCGGTCATGCGGGAAGAGATTTGCCAACAAAACATACGATGTTAATGAAAGTGCATGCATTTGAGTAAAACTAATTATGCACTAGACGCTGTGAGTGGCAATTTGTTTTTTGTTATCTCTAACCATACAGTTACTATTCCGTATTGTCCGTGGGGAGGAGAAGTCCATGAGTCAGCTACTTCTGGCATCTATTTCCCGAATTTTATATACATGATCCAAGTGACCAATGCATGTTGGAATGCGTTTAATCGAGGAGGCCTCGGCGCTGAAACAATCGGCTTTGAATTTATTCAATAAGTGGCACCTAGCATTAAACCGTCTTTGCACTAATGATTCCCAACCCAGACTCAGAAGCATTTCTGTGACACTTTTCGTTTTATCGTAACAGTTTTTAACGAAACGTGCTGCCCTGCATTGAGCCTCTTCAATTTCCCGGATGTGATCTTTTTCAGTCAGATCCCATGCACTACATTCATATTTTAAAAGAAGCCTAACAAGAGCATTGAGGAAAAAGGATCCTTGACCTTATAGTCACTCATGTCTAATAAATGCGTCTTGTGCTTACTAGGTGGATAGAAACATGCATATACATAGATATATTTTTCCAGGCATAATGAACATTGAATTCGAAATAGTAGTGGTCTTAGGGGAGGTGCCCGACAGCTGAGGTCATTTTCGCCATTAGGGATTGGCAGAAAAAGCTGAAGAGTGAATAAAATCCTGCCTTGTCATTAGCCTACTTTTAACGAAAGGGGTCCGCAGTTTGACGTCCCATCCGATGATCGACGCCGATCATCGGATGGGACGTCAAACTTTTTTTAAAGTGCCTTCTACAAAGCACTTCAAGAAGGGATCGGGATATCACCTAAAAATATCTGTCCGCTCCGGGATTCGAACCCGCGTCCTCTTAGTGGGAAGACAACACGTTGGCTACTGCACCATCCCGATCCTCTTTGAGTTTGAAAAGTTCCATTTTGTTATGATTGCATATCGTGCGAAGAAAGAGCGAGGAGTTGATTCCGTCAGAGACGATGCTTATCTCTCTTACTTTATCTAGGTAATCAAATCTATCAACATAATTGCATGGACTTATAACTCGCTCGATTCGAGTTTCCCTTGCCTTTATAAAAGTCTAAATCTTTCCTTGCCTTTTTGTGAGTCTGACTCTAATTTTTCTAACATGCCCGTAACGTTTACGCACTTCTCGTAACAATCTAACGGATAAACTATGAACTTTTTCCATTTACGTACTTTCTGACCCTTATCTCGCGTGGATTCCAAAATAATTGCTATGCATTCCAAACTTAGTTTAACTAATGCTAGATGGTGCCTCTCGTATTTTAATTACATTTTCCTACAACCAGTCTCATTTTATCTATCCCATAATCAAGGAGGTCACAACCTAATTACGTGCCCGTAACTTTCATTCCAAAGATATTTTGAACAAAAATAGCGGATTTTTCCTGAAATAATCCCAATTTATTAGCCCAAATTCCCAAATACTTATCGCGTATTTCAAATGACGCATAGATAAAGCAAAGCCCTGTTCAATTCAATTTCACTACCTTTTCGCTAAAATTTCCCAGGTCCTCCTAATAAAACCTGTGTTAATTAAGACCAACCCGCATATTCGTCTGATGTGTATAACTTTTGGAAGGTTGGTATCAGGTTAAAGGTTTGACCTTTTTCCCTCTTTCCCAAACGTACTGCTTAAGTGCACACAATCATTCACTGGCTTAATCATTAAATACTTTATGTTAAATGTGCGATCATTCTTCCAAGCTTTTTTCTGATATGATTTTTTTGGTCTACTACGCCTTTCAACTTCACTTTCCTCTTGAGTATTATCATTCATCGTAACAAGTACTATCCAGGGTACCTTATTTATTCATTTGGCTCTTGGAAAGCAGCAAAAACCGCATTGTCATTGGACAAGAGACATCGCACCCTTCCTAGCATCTCCACCTGTACGATTGTCTTACCCAGGCATATTTGCCAAGATTAATATAGGCATTAATTAATCTCATACCTTATTTCATGAATATCGAATTACCTTACTTCTTTGCCTATCACTAATAGGTCAATTTGGGCACCCGCCATAATCGAAAACACTCTCTAAGCACGTGGAATTTCCCAGCTGCCCTAGTTTGTCTTTATTGTTTAATTCCTTCACAGTATTTAAAATCTCATTACTTAATATTATTACTTATTGGAACTATTATAGATATTTTTTTTATAAATGTAGTACCTAATTCAATGAAAACGTTTCTTGGCTTAACGGGAAGGTACTTAGCAATTTCTTATTCATACAACGAGGCTTCCGTGACGGTGACGTTCATATTAGAGGGATTTTTATCAACTTGAATGTATAAATTTTGTGCTTAAGCATCAAAGGATATCCTCTTGAAATTCAGGGAATTGTTCTCTGGAGTGAGACTCCTGTGTCTGACATGTTCATCGATCTTTGGTTTACGATGTTTGTAAAATGCTGGTGTGTTTATAAAGAGGGTGCATGTCGTCGCGTTAACATTACTTAGGGAAAAGGATGTCCTTCTGACAATTTTCTGCTTTCATTTGTTGTTGCAAAGTTTGTTTAGTGCCGATGACTTGAAGTCCATGTTATTTATTAGAGCTCCACGATATCAACTAATCAATTAGAAATAATACCTCAATAATGAAATCAATGGGAACTGAATTCCTCGCCAGTAATTATTAAGCTCATAAATATGTTCACTCGAACAAGCATTCAACAAAATACCTTCCAGTGGTTATTTGCGGGAATTAAATTGACGTGCCAATTGCAACTGAATGCAAAACACCTCTCGCCGCCGAGAGGTACCTTATGGAGGTTAAGTTGGACGTCATGAAGGAAAGACATAATCACAAAACAGAGGACTTTTCCGAATTCCTAAGGGAAGCCCATAAAGGAGTACTCAATTCATAAGTACACGAAGTAGTTTCCTGGAAACTCATCTTCATCTACACAATGCCCCACAAACTACCACAAGGGCGTGTGGCGGGAGGTGTTAGGACACTAGCTCTGAAAACCATCACCCCTTCCGTAAAAGGAATGAAAATAGACATATGTACCACAACATATGAATTGAGAAGGTCGACCCGCTTGTGCTAGGAGCTTAGGGAATAATGAGCAATCGAGAAAATCTCACTATGAATATCAAAGATTATACTCGTAGTTAGACAAAATGTTGAACGGAACAAAAAACTTGTGAGAAACTCCAATGGCGGTATGCGTACACTTATTTTGACCGCAAAGTGTCCCACTTCAATACCCTGAAGGTGAAGTTTTTTTTTCTTGTGTTTGAAAATTTAGAGACTTTCATAGGATTCTTGTAGGTGGGTTGGTGTTTAAGTAGTCTTAGGTTTTATTGTTAAACTCGGTGATCATCATATCACGGCTCGTCTGTAAAAGTGAGTAAGCCACGCCAGTGTCCCAGTCTCCTCTTCGCCCTTGTGTACCACCATTAACCCGAAGTCCTTCCTTACCTCACTGCCCTTTCTCCGAACATTCACCGGCTCTCGGACTCCCATGGTTTCTCAGTTGAGATAATTTACCTATCCTTAATATTATGACTGCCTCTATCAGGGATTACTCGAATTGATTTGGTGCACTCCCTGTCAAAGGCCATTTTCAAATCCACAATCAAATATCTCCTCGAAGTTCCCGTTATTTCTTCGTATTGAATATCTTCGCCGGTATTAGGCTATGCTTCCTTCACTAATTGGGTGATACATTCTTCCTAACCGGATTTTCACAATTGTCGTTTGCCTTACCCTCTACTACTTACCGGTGATTTTTTTCTTATCCTTTAGATCTTTCGGCGGATGAAATTTAACTTACACTACTGTAATCTTCAATTGCTCATTTTTTTATTCTTTCACTGAGCGAGCATTAAAATTCGTGTGAAGGACATTTGACTAAACGAAATTCTCATGAGTATTTTGCCCAAAATAAATGCGTCTTATTTTTAATGAACCCTTAAATGGGTCAGGGGTTATTTCTTATCCCAACTTCCCACTTAGCCTTCATTTTCCATGCTACATTTTTAATAATGATCTGAAGTACATCTGTTTTATCTGTTAAAGAACTTTTTCATGCCTCTTTTATGTTCACTATTATTGTACCTTAACTCTCTAATGGCAAATTTTACACCTTGTGGGTTCTGACCCCAGAAGTAGATCAGATTTAATGGTAGAATTGCGGCAACAATCAACACCTGCTTATTCGATATACATTCATTGAAAAAATCCACAGTAGATGATGTGAAAGGTCAAATCTATCCTCACTTCCTCGTATTCTGTTCCTACCTTTCTATCTTCAAGCAGGCGCCTTATCTTTTTGCTTAAGTGTTCTTCCAAGGGGATTACTGCACATTCTCTGATTCGCTCTCGTATTAATGAATATATTTTTATTTCTTACTTTCCTTAAACTTTTTCTATGCAAAATTCTTTCATCTTTTATAGCACACCACTTTTCCTGCTTCAGAAAGTTCTCCTCCCTATTCGCTTGTGGCCTTCCACCAGGTTCCTCTGGCCTATTGAGTTATCATCTCAATTCATTCTCCCTCCAGCATTTTCTTACACTTTTTTCGCCTTCTTTTATTTCCTCATTAGTAATATATTTTATGAATTATATTTCCCGACTATAGATGGGTTTCCAATTCTCATTTTGTTTACCGTTCGTTTTTTCCACGACAGCTCTGGTTATCTTTTTTCAGGAAGATGTCCGCACGCTTCCTCAACTCCTCTTAAATCCATCCTTACTTAGAATTTTCCATATAATTCCTTGTATTTTTACCTCCATCCTCCAGTAAAAAGTTCTGTATTTCAGCTTCGATCCGTGCTCACTCTTTATAGAAGAAAAATGTCCATTATCTTCTCCCCTTTTCAATAATGGGTATATTTTTCCTCATGATATTTCCTCATAAATTATGAAAATGCTAAAAAGCTATAAGGTTCTCAAGCGCAGTTAGTCGAGAGGCGTCGTGAATTATGTCTAACTAATTTAAAATTAAGCAATTCCTCTTGTTTCATTGAAAGGTTTTTAAGTATAATGTATTTCCACTCCTTTAGAATGTATTTCCATAAATATTTCCGCGAAGCGAGCTTCTTTTGTGCAGATCCAGACGTCTTTCAGACGTGTCTTACCCACATTATGTCCACTGTCTTGAGTGACATTTGAAGATTTCACTTAGTCCGCTCCGGCTACCCCTCCTAGCCGTAGGTGTAAGGTGATGGCAGCTTTTTCCACACAACTTTGGCGCCCTCCCACTCATTTTTTAGATTTTCAAACGAGATTTTATACAAATATTTTTCTGGATTGCTCGAAAGAGCCTCACAGTCCGTTTAATGAATAATATCTTCAGAATACGACGTTATGTGTTGGCTTTGGTATAAGTAACACCTATGATATAAATTATAAATAAGGGGAGACTATGAATATTTTCCGTCAATTACTAATTTTTATTCCGGTTCCAAAATAAAATCGCCAACTACTTCACTGAGTCATGGGGGTTCCCTAATTTTACAGTTTTTTGATCGGTTACTCGTATTTTGTCACCCAGTCTAAATATTTTAATTTACATTAACGGAATGATTGCGCAGTAATTGTTCGCTGAAATACATTCAAGCAACTGTCATATTGCAGTTTAAAGGAGGTACATGTTTTCCTATTTAAGATTTATCGACAAATGAAATAGAATGATATAGGAAAGATAAACATCGAAAATGAGCGTTGGAAAAAGTAATCAAATCTGCATTTTTCAACAAATCGACGAAAAAATAGCTTTTTGAAAAGATAAATTGAGATGTTACATCTTTCTGGACATCCACAAATTCGATGACTGGTTCGATTTCATTTTTGAGTAATTACTTATGCATGTTCATTTCTACTCTTGCTTGTGTTTCGCTTCGTATTTCAGAAATATTTCATAACCAGGTGAAACCATTGAAATTAAGTAAAACCAGAGATCTAAATTCATTATGATTCATTTCCACGATGTATTTCCAAAGACCTATGTTAACAATGTCAATAATATATTTTGAGTTTTAGCGTCTATTTCTCTAGCTTTAAGACCATTCATAACTATCCTAACGTTTGTGCACTTCTCATGCTGTCATTGTAATGTGTCCTATCTCGAGTGTGGTATCCGACAGGTTTTAATCGATTACACATTTCTTGGTCGCCAGAGGCACATGGAACATTTGGCCCACCATCTTATCACCCTTTAACTTTCATTTTTGCTTCCGACACGTCTACGGAGGAATCCAATTCGCATCATTCACATTATTAGATTGTGGGGTGAGTGGAAAGGGACGCATTAATACGAATAAATTCATATACCGTTAGTTCAGTTTCCTTTTTTGCGTCCACACAATACGTTTTTCAAACTATCATTTTAAAAAATCGTTTTTAACGATCAATCTTAGCAATTAAACAGCATTGCCATAAGAGTTATATACTCCCCAATATGAGAATCTTTCCAAATTTGAGGGATAGGAATGAAAAACCGTCTTAATTGAAATTTACTTTTTCATTTATCCACCATTGCTTTTTTGCTATCAAGTACTTTTACTATTAAGTCACCTTCAGTCGCTGTAACTGTCGTTTGTGTAGTTGAACATTAAAATTAAACAGTGCTTGCAATGCTGTTTCACGCAATATTTTTATAGTTAACCATCTCAATGTTAGAGAAATTTTAAATTCGAAAATCGTCATCATATTTATATTTACGAGTGATTTCATGTCATTTTTCTGGCGCTTAAAAAAAGAAGCTCACATCTTTTGGCGTGGTTGGTGGTAGGCGGGTGGAGGGAGGAGCAGGGAATGAGCGAAAGTGGAGAACGTGTCGAGGCACAAGAGCTTCCACGGGAAAAATGACCGTGGAGTCAGGAGTGGATGTTTGGAGGACGTGATGGTCGGAAGAGATGGAGCGAAACATGCAGGAGGATGAGAATATAGTGACTCGTATGATATCTGTTGCGGCTCCCATGGACTGTGTAATTTACGGGCCTATGCCCATTAAAAACTCAAGATGAATAATTTCAGTGTTTAGGAAAATAAATTTTAAATATGTCAATCCTCAAGTTTCATTTGAAATTCTCCTTCAAAATATATCTATAGCCTTGTGCTGTGTATTTATTATAATATGAATGAAGTTCCTCATTTTGTTCCACTCTCAATGACGGAAAGCCGCCGTAGTCGTGATAGCCTAAGATAGACTAAGGGGCCGTGCTTTAATTACGTTAGGCCATTTTCAGCTTTATTTTCACCCTCCGCTTCCGTTTAAGAGCTCGCAATATGTGTGCCCCCGCATCTCCCCCAACTTATGCAATTATTAGCGCTACCATTAATAAATCAAACTAGCAGCTTTTATTTAAAAAAGTCTCATTTTGATTTGACCGAAACGTTTTTCAGTTCTGCCGTATACTTATTACTTAAATTACGTGTTTTTGCGGACAAAATACATTTACATGAATAGAAACTAATTTGATATCATTAGCATCAGAATTTATACGGTAAAATGAAACAAACATTTCAAAACTTTGAAGCTGTTGATAAAGTCATAATTACGTGACATCATTAATTACGCGACAGTTTCATTGGTGAGAATTTGAACACTGTCTACTTCGGAGATGAAAGATATATAATTAAAGTTCTATCTTGTTCAACAATTGCTAAAATGATGCAACAGTAAACCTTGTGTAAGATTTACCGAAAGGAAACGTGACGAAATGGCACGTATCCCTTCCCCCAAAAGCCTTAAGTAATGCAAGTACATACCCTAAATGCGACTTCTGGGGCAACGGTTGTGTGCAAATTTTACATTATATGATAGTTATTGCCGTGGTCATTTAATTTAGTTACAAATTTTAGGGATCCACTATCTGCTATACCTATTTTTAACGGCCGCAACAGAGGAGCCATATCCTCCTGGTTCTTGCTCTGACAAGGATATTTCCATTGGCTTTCGTAGTTTAACTCCGTATCACATCATTTTAAACTTAGGGGAGGCATTATGTCATTTTTTCAAAATAATTTTGTCATTCATAGAAATTTTCGATCGAGACGCGCGATCTAACCGGCTAATACCCCATCCGAGAAAAAGAAGGTGATGGTCGATTTTAATGAAATAAAAATGATTGTGCTCGTGGAATATGAGCTTTAATTCCAGCGCTTACAGAGGGGCGCCTCTTTAGTCTCGTGCATGCGGAACGTATGCACACCACTCAGAATGGGCGAGTGATTCATCTCAGGAAGGCATCGAGGACATTCATAATGCGTAGTAGAGAGGAATTGAATTTGCAAATATACCGTGGTGTGGGAACGCTAGTACCACGCGGGGATTTTGTTTTTATTTTTGTCTTCATTTTTTATATTTACACATAGATAACATACCCTTTAGAATGTTGCAATAGCTGTTGCACTGAATATCTACAATGTCAAATTTATGTAATATGAAGTAAACATCTCACTGGAGCACCTATTAAATGGAGAATAAATTAGACAGAATGCTTATTTCTTCAGTATTAAATACATAAATGTAAGTTTACGTAGCATCTGATACCATAGTCTTTAGCCATTATCAATGGGGAATGAAACAAAATTTGCTGATTACTACTAAAACATAAAAAATAGAGCTAGTGAAAATTTAATATTGTATTGAAGAATTCTGAATTGTATGTGGAAATAATTGTGATTAGTTTATATTATAGTGGAAATAGTATCAGCCATTCAAATTTTCCGCGCCTTGAATCAATAGATTGCAAATAACCTCTAATTTATCGTAATATATTGTTTTGAATTCTATCAATGATTTTACATCAACATGATGAAATGGAAAAATACACAGTTTTTCATTTCCATGTCACAAAAAATTCAATATGGAGACTCTAATAGCACATACAATCATTTTTATGACATAGCATGTTAGAAATTAAATGAATTTCTCACAATGAATGCTAAAATTAGGAGTGCTTTACTTATGTAAACTTTTATGAAGGTATTAAAACGAAAAATATGACTTTTTGATTTTAACCTCAATTGAAACTTTCAAGAAAGAACTAAAATAAAGCTCCTAAATCACTCATAACATTAACACGAGTAATAACTCATTGCCATCAATGAATGAAGCTTCAGTCTTGGGCAACACATCCTAAACTACTATTGGAGTTGTGCATCTTAGTTTTACCAATTTTCTTCGTATTTCCCTCACATTTTAGCAATGTATTGTTTACATAGCTAAAATTTGTATGCATATCATATATATTTATAAGCGGGTCGCGGTAGTCCAGTGGGTAGAGCGTTGGACTGCTGAACGGAGGGTCCCGGGTTCGATTCCCGGGCAAGGCCCGGGAATCGAACCCGGGCCCGGGCATCTGCAGCACCATCCAAGCTATGTGATTTTTCGGGTACCAGATCTTCCTGGGAAACCATAACCATCACAGGGAAAAGAACTGGCCCCCCTACCCTGATGTGTGAATTTTCCCACGCCGTATAGGGCTTGGTACTGGGTGATCTCTACCATCACCTACTAAACCGACCTTCGGGTTGATTACTGTGTTTATGGTTATATTTTTATAAATTATGTTGTATATATTTTAGGTTTTCGCGCTGTTTTTCATTTTTCATCTGAGGGAAACAGTATTTTTCTATAATTGTTCTGTGCACGCTAAATTTGATGCTTCTTAGGAAGGATTTCATCGTTGTTGAAAATATAAGGAGCAACACTCGGCAATTCCAAGGCTACTTCCATTTGTCGATTTTGATCGGGCGTTATTTTCCAATAAATAACTTTAATACTGTCCAATTTTGTGCCGGAAATACAGCTCAGCACCGTATGTGTCTTCTGTTATACCTCCAATGTTTTTCAGTAATAGAGAATTAGGAAGAGTCTGCGGCATGAAATATACCATGAGTGCCTTGAAGCCCGAGCTTTTTTCGGTAAACAGTAGGTGATTGTTAAATATCTTGTCCATAAAAAATCTTACTGTAGGATATGTCATCTCCAAAGATTAATAATTTGGTAAATCATTTAGGTTAATAATGTAAAATTAATCAGAGTCAAACAACCCTCGAATCAGAGAGATGAATGATCCGTTATTTCTTGCTTGCTTAAGAGTACGAATGGTTGTTAGAATCTCAAATTTTATTTTGATCCCTAAAATTTTATCAATATGTTGGGAAACAATGAGATTGGAGAAGAGTAATTTCTTTTTAATTATAATTATTACTTACTTGCCCTGTGCTGCTCAATGCGGTAATTCAACAATATCATATCTTATTGTATTTATTCAAACTAAAACTAAACGTAATCATTGTTTTATGAGTGAAAAGGCAAACATTCATTGAGGTTTTCAAAAAGGAGACTACAGATCTTTTTAGCGCTTGGATTAAAGCTTCCTGAAAAGTTTCTGGAAAGACTGGGGAGAAAATCTGCTGACGAAAGTAAAATTATATAATAATGGCATAATCAATGTTGTAAAATTATTTGCATCATCATAAATTTGCGAATGTAAAATTAAATTTTTATTTTTGAAAAACAATACTGTACGCTTAACTTTTATTCTTCGTTGATTTTAAATTTACCAATATTCATTACTGAAGCTAACTTGAAGGATAAAAAGGCAGTAATTACCATAGACTTGCATCACTCGAAAACTATTTTAATCATTAATATCTAGTTTTTTAGCTGAACGATCATTATTTAAGTTGCATTCTGTGTTAGCGAACAATTCGGAAAAGGATCTTTTCCACAAATCAGCACAAATAAACCATTGAAAGCCACTTAAATGTTTTGGAATTGTTCCAACAACCTAGGAGTGAATATTAATTCTCCCCAAGTGAACATTCTTCAACCAGAATATGAAGCATCTGATTTTCAATTGGAATACACAGTTAAGAAGGTGATGAAATTCAGTACTTAGGCCCTTAGATACGTCTTCGTATCAAAACACCTATCGAATTATGACAAATTGATAATAACTTTGCGTAAAAGAGGCCACTTGCAGAGGAAACTAAATGTTTTTTCTTGCTAAGAAAATAATAAGGAGGTGGAAGTGATACCTGGATTTTTTATATTTATTTTAAAGCTCCCATGAAGACCAAAGAAGGAATTGTGGGAGATTTTGAAAATAGTGGGGACAGTGTGGGAAAACCTTGAATGGGGTTCAACTTTTTAATCTAGAAAATTTCATATAAATCTGGGTTTCAACGTTGAGTGCAGATACTCGCTCTCCTCTGTTGAATGAGGTAGTTTCGGCCAATTTCCTGCGATCAATACTGTCTGAAATTGGGGCTATTAATGCAGAAAGCACATTTTGGAAAGTGGAACACATTATTAAAGAGTTTGCTGACGTTTTTCCACCTTATCCTTTTTACCTTTGTCAGAATGTGGGGTTAGCCCAGTTTACGTATTCAAATTCTGAAGTACTGTAACTGCTGAAATATCCCAAGTCACATAAATCTAAATATCTAATCTCAGTAGTAATTTGCGAAATGTGCTTATTTTGAGTAAAGTATAGTGGCAGAAACAACCGTTATTGAAGATAAATTGTCAGTGGAGCATTTTATTCCTATCATGATCCTGTATCCAAATTCCTTAAGAATTTTGGCTGTAAAAATACATTGCAAAACGTCTCTCAGGAGATAAGTATTTTGATAAAAATAATATTTTGGCCTCTAGGCTCCCTGTAGATTAACTGGCGCGAGATAGATCTTACATGGTTTTGTTCTAAAAGTAAAACAATAGCTACATAATTTTAAAACGTAATAGTGTTCAGTTTTTTTTAAACGCTTCTCCATAAGTATTTACAGAATGGGAGGCACTTAAGGTAAAACCTGTTTCATGTTGACTGTAAGTTACATGGTTTACTGGTTTTAAAAAACGGCAGGTATTCGATTTACTGGTCCTTTAAATGCTATGAGAAACCGCAAGAATGTTATTAGTGTGACCCAACAGATATCATTATGGCAAATATTTTTGTAAAATGATATAGCATATTCCTAAGGGCCATAGAGAAGCTTACAAATTTCCGCATAACATTGGAATGCTAAAAAAAGGACTTTACTTTAGAAAATTGTGAATTACCGACCAGTTTACCCGAGTAAACTTGTCTCTTGAACGACAACGTGGAGGTCGCTGATCGAATTCTGCCCTAGCCATGGATATTTTTCATTAAATGGAGTCTCAGAGACTGATTTTAGTGGTGCAAGCGGAAGCTTTCGATCATCAGAACACCCGGTATGTAATAATAGCTGATAAACGTTCCAAAATATTGTATGTTGAGATTTTAATTCATCATAAAAATAATCTGATTTTTCAAATGTTTTAAATGAGGTCTGTTTTAGATATAATGATCGAATAACTAAGGCCGTCTACTAAAAAGAATGCGATGAACCGTATAATTCGGGATTACCTGTGGGACTTAATCACGCGTGGGTTATTTTGCAGTAGATACTTCGGAACATTTAATTCATTTCTTTGGCTCATTTTTACCTCTATTATTTTCCGTGACGGAGACAGAGACCAAAATGGAAGTTAATCTTTTGCGACGAAATGAGTAATCTCTCCTAGGGACGCCATGACTTGATCTTAAAGGCACATTTCATGTTGGCCATTTGCGTTGCAACTAGGAGGACACGAGTTAAAGCTTAGACTGCAGTAGGTAATAGCGTTCGATACCACTGGTCCATTTAGGGCGACTAGTCCCACCGCATCTCGAGAAGACGACGCGGCCAGAGAGCTGGATCGATGCGGGGCCCAAAGAGGCGTGGACGATTTATTATGGTTTGTACGGCTGTATGCTTTTTTTTAAGTATGCATTTTCAAGTTTTCAAGGGCTCTGATCATTGATGCTTACCAGTACAATTTGCCAGAGTGGATAAACGGTGGGATGAAATGTTTAACACGTGACGAAAACATTTAAGCTACCGAACGAACATCCCTACCTGGTGTTTTGAATATTGTCATTATTTTGTGGCTCACCGTTTAAGATAGGTTTTGGATGGACATACACTGAAAAAATTTGCATTTCTAAGCTTGACCTATTAAGACAACCTGGCTAACCACAATGCAGGAAACTAATCTTCAATTCCGCATATATGCATTTTTACATCATTTTGTCTAACATGCCTATTCTTTTCCTCCCCGTGTGTCAATTGCCTAATGCTCTACCCTCTATCGCAGTCGGATATTGTGATGGTGCGGTGGCTAACGTACCCAGAGGGCCCGGGTTTGAATCCCATTGTCAAAATGTCATCTTTTCCAAAAGCGATAAGAGACCAAAATGTTTGTAGTAATAATCCCCCAAGATTCAGTTCGACACAATAAGTATACTCCTTGATCAAAAAGTTCCCGGAATAACCACCGTGTGGCGCTCCCATCGTTCCGATTTGAGTTCTGTTTTTTTTGTTAAATTGGTACATCTGTTGTTGATATTCCCTTTAAATCTTAGTGTCATAACTTGACATTTGCAAAAGTTACGTAGCCAAGAGTACATCTATCTCTGTGTGTGTTGGCGATTTTTTACAATTTCAGAAATGGTTTTAAATTATTTGCAACAACGAACTTGTATTAAATTTTGCGTAAAAAACGGATTTCGTGTCGCACGGACGTTGGAAATGTTGGAAAAGTGTTTCGGCAACGATTCTCTAAAAAAAACGGTCGTTTACCAGTGGCACGAGCGGTTCAGAAGTGGTCGTGAGTCAATCGAAGATGATGAACGCAGTGGCAGACCATCGACATCGAAAGTCGGTGAAAAAATTGATAAAGTAAAAGAAATGTTGGTCAATAACCGCAAATTAACCATCAGAGAAATAGCGGAGGACTTGAACATTGCCTATGGATCCGCCCAAGACATTGGTTAATGATTTGGGTTTCCGTCGTGTAGCAGCAAAGTTGGTGCCAAAAGACCTCAATTTCATGCAAAAAAGAGACCGTGTCGACGTCGCAAAAGACATGATTTGCGAGGCTGAATCCGATCCCACATTCATCAAAAGGATCATTACTGGAGACGAGACGTGGGTTTATGAGTACGACACGCAATCCAGACATCAGGCAAGTGAATGGCGTTCACCAAATGAGCCGAGACCAAAAAAACCACGTCGTTTTCAGTCAAAAAAGAAGGCAATGCTGACGGTTTTCATGGATTACAACGGTGTAGTGCATCATGAATTTTTGCCAGAAGGCCAGACAGTAAACAAAGAGTATTATTTGGGCGTTATGAGACGTTTGCGTGAAGCAATTCGCCGAAAGAGACCAGAAATGTGGGCAGAAAACTCGTGGATTTTGCACCATGATAACGCACCGTCGCACAGTGCTATCATTATTCGTAATTTTTTGACGAAAAATGCAACAAATACCATCCAACAGCCACCGAAGTCACCTGATTTGGCTCCCTGTGACTTCTTTCTGTTCAATCGAGTTAAAAAACCATTACGGGGAACGCGTTTTAGCAGCCGAGAGGAAGTAATGGAAAAATCGCAGGAAGCACTGATGGACATACCGAAAACCGAATATAAAAAATGTTTCGAGGATTGGATCAAGCGCTGGCATAAGTGTGTTGCAGTCGATGGGGATTACTTTGAAGGGGACAATATAGATTTAGATGAATAAACTTGTATTTTTAATTTTCTGAATAAATTCCGGGAAATTTTTGATCAAGGTAGTAAACCTGTAAGGTAGGGACTGCGCATGGTTTTATATATATATATATATATATATATATATATATATATATACATACAAGGGCGGTTCAATAAGTACCCGTGATTGACAACAAAGGGCGTTCCTTAGGGAAGTTTATGTTATTATCGTGTGCTGCCATCTATCAAACGACGGCGAAACAAATTTTAGACTGATTTAAAGCTTAGTTTGGATTTGGCAGCCATTCGAGTAAGACGTGTTTCGTAATTTTCGCTAAGATGGAAAAAGAGCAGTATCGTTCGTTTTGGATGGGAAGAAATGTGAGGAGATAAAAGCAAAATTGGATGCTGTTTATGGGGGCACTTCGCCATCTATGACCACGAATTTAAACGTGGGCGATCATCTGTTTTTGATGAGGAGCGACCAGGACGCCCGGCAGACGTGATTACCGAGGAAATCATTCAAAAAGTCTACGCCATGATTCTCGCTGATCGACGAACGAAAGTGCGCGAAGTAGCAGAGGCCGTGAGTGTGTCAACCGGAACGGCAATTAATATTTTACATGATAAGTTGGCGATGAAAAAATTTTCGGCCCGATTGGTGTCGCGATTGCAAACGGTGGACAACAAGCTGATCCGGAGTTGTCACCGCCAAACTGCATGAACTACGTGTCTATATCCATATGAACTCGTGTATATATATATATATATATATATATATATATTTATATATATATATATATTTATATATATATATATATATTTATAAACCATAAACACAGTAATCAACCCGAAGGTCGGTTTGGTTGGTGATGGTAGAGATCACCCAGTACTAAGCCCTATACGGCGTGTGAAATTTCACACATCAGGGTAGGGGGGCCAGTACCTTTCCCTGTACCGGTTATGGTTTCCCAGGATGATCTGGTACCCGAAAAATCACATAGCTTGGGTGGAACTGCAGGTGCCCTGAGTGTCTTGCCCGGGAATATATATATATATATATATATATATATATATATATATATATATATATATATATATATATATATATACATATATATACATATATATACATACATATACATATATATATATATATATATATATATATACATATATATACATTAATATATATATATATATATACATATACATATATATATATATATATATATATATATACATATATGTGGGTCGCGGTAGTCCAGGGGGTAGAGCGTTGTACTGCTGACCGGAGGCGCCCGGGTTCGATTCCCGGGCAAGGCACTCTGGGCACCTGCAGCTCCACCCAAGCTATGTGGTTTTTTGGGTGCCAGATCTTCCTGGGAAACCATAACCGGCACAGGTAAAGGAACTGGCCCCCCTACCCTGATGTGTGAATTCCACACGCCGTCGGGCGTCGGACTGGGTGAACTCTACCATCACCTACCAAACCGACCGTCGGGTTGATTGCTGTGTTTTTGGTTATATATATATAGAGGGAGATCTATGCTAACAGTTAGAGATAAGGCGGGTAAGGTAATAGTTGACACAGGAAAGATCTAAGAGAGATGGAAGGAGTATATAGAACTGTATGATAAAGAACTTGGACCAACAAAGTTAGACATTGAAAAAGAATATGACGTAGAGGAAGATAGCTTAGGTCCAGGCATACTCGACGATGAGATAGAAAGGGCATTAAAGGAGATGAAACTAAATAAGGCCGTGGGGGTGGATAACATTGCCGCGGAACTATTGAAATGTTTAGGAAAATGTGGGAGAAAGAGGCTATATGGGCTGATTCGTAGTATTTATGAGGAAGGAATCTGGCCGGAAGACTTTGTGAGATCAGTTTTAGTTCCTAATCCGAAAAAGGTAAAGGCTACATCATGTGAGGACTACAGGACAATAAGTTTGATATCCCACGCAGCTAAAGTTGTTCTCAGGATTATAAACAAAAGGATAGAGAGTAGGACAAATGATTACTTAGGGGATGATCAGTTTGGGTTTAGGAAGGGGAGAAAAGGTACGCGTGATGCCATTGCAGTAATGAGATTATTAATCGAGAGGGATATACCTGTAGAACACAACCAGGAGGTAGGTATTTGCCTGTTTCGTAGATTTCGAAAAAACGTTTGATAGAGTGAATTGGGAAAAACTATTAAGAAAGATATCGAATAAAGTAGGAATATACTGGAGGGAAAGGAGGCTAATACGCAAACTACACAGGTCTCAGACTGCTCAGGTGCGTGTGGGGAACGGGGAGTACGGATGGGCAGTGTTAGGAAGATTTGTAAGGCAGGGTTGCCCATTATCACCGTTGTTGTTCAACCTGTATGTAGAGGAAATTATTAAAGAGGCGTGGGAAGAACTGGAGGTAGGAATGAAAGTGGTCGGGGAATTCGTAAAATTAGTTAGGTTCGCTGATGACCAACTTTAGTTTGTCAGTCAGCCAAGGTGTTGCAAGTATTGCTGAGTGAATTGGAAATTCAGTGCGACAGGTATGGGATGAGAATCAATATTAATAAAACAAAGGTTATGCGATTTTCTAGAAAGAAAAAGGCTAAGCTAAACATTAAAATAGGAGGGCAAAAACTAGAGCAGGTAGAACAGTTTACGTATCTCGGTAGTGTTTTGGACCAACACGGTCAAAGTAGTAGGGACGTAAGGAGAAGCATTGCGCTAGGCAAAGAGGCTTTCACAAGGAGGAGGCAGTTGATGACAGCGACTTTGAGTAAGGATGTTAAGAAAAGACTCGTAAAAACTTTGATATGGAGCGTAGCTATGTACGGAGCGGAAACGTGGTCATTGAAGCAGGAGGATAGACGTAGACTGGAGGCTTTCGAAATGTGGGTGTGGAGAAGAATGGAGAAGGTGAAATGGACAGAGAAGAAAAAAAATGAAGAAGTACTTTGTATAGTGGGCGAAGAGAGGGGTTTGTTGGGAGAAATCCTATGGAGGCAGGAAAAGTGGATGAAGGGGGTATTTACCGGCAGTGGGATGTTGAAGACTGTAATAGAGGGGAGAATATTAGGCAAACGAGGAAAGGGAAGGAACAGGATAGGGATGTTGGACGGGATGAAGGGAGGAAGAAAGTACTCGGAGATGAAAAGGGACCTTATGTAGAGTGAGATGTTGTGTTTTGCTAGGGGCCACAAATTGTTGAATTAGTAATTTTGTCCATCCAAAAACCTACCTTAACCGGTAGATTACCTAATAATAATAATATATGCATGTATGTATAACATATAACACAAACGAGGAAAGGGAAGGAACAGGATAGGGATGTTGGACGGGATGAAGGGAGGAAGAAAGTACTTAGAGATGAAGAAGGACCTGATATAGAGTAGGATGCTGGATTTTGTGTTTTGTTAGGAGTTACAAAATGTTTTTATTTAGTAGTCGTGTCCATCCAAAAACCTAACTGAACCGGTAGATTACCTACTACTAATAATATATGTACTATATGTAATATAAATATATATTTTGATTCCCCCCACCCATTTAAAAACCCTAACCCCCTCATCTCTTACCTTTCCTCCTGGTGCTGCACCCCCTGCCACACACCTTTTTGGTAGGCATTGATGTAGATAAAGATCCCAGTGATGGTAGTTATTATTCAGTGGTGTTCGGATCCCTACTTGAGGTGCATTGTGGAGGGCACTTTTGAGTGAGTACGCCGTCCGTCGGATGTGACGTTAATCTGCGGACCTCTTGCCGCCTTTCGTTAAGAGTAGGCTACTGACCTCATCCTTTCCTGTCCATCCCTAATGGCGCAAAAGAACTTAGTTGTCGGTCCCCTCCCCTAAAACTACTGATACTCTATCACAGTCTTCAAAATCCCATCGCCAATCCAAATGCTGTGCATTCCCTTTTTCTGCCTCATTTGGATTTCTTCCAACAATACTCTTATCTTCTTTCGCCACGCCCAGTATTTATTCATTAGTTTTCTTTTCCGCCCATTTTGCCTTTTATTTTCTCCTCCCCACCTAGATCTCTTTAACTACTTATCTACACTATTCATCATGTTTTGAATATGTGGGGGGGGGGGGAAGTGCGATGTAAAAATGGTCCACATTTGATCTCCATACAACGGGTACTCCGCCCTGGTGGCATTTTTGCCCCTCACCTATGCGATCGGAGTGATTGAAAAGTCGCCAGTGCCGTTGTTTTTCTATCAAAAGTTTTGTCTCCAAGAACATTAAATCGGAACCGTTCCGGTTGCACTTTGCTGCAAGGCATAAGGAAATCTTTGAAATAATGAGAGGTTTAACATCGGGAAAGGAATCGATGGCTGGGAGGGAGATTATTTTACACTTTCCCATGAAACTGTGTCATCATGATCAGTGTTGACCGACCTGGTGGACCCCGCAATCGCTGGCCAGCCCAATGACACGCTGCACTCAGTAGTTGAAGCTTCGTAAAAATCTAATCGGGCCTTCAGACTGTCGCTATCATTAATTTTTACTTTCCATCCCCAATGACATCATTGAAAAGCACCTGCGGATGTTGGCGTAGAGGTTGGAGCGCAATTTTGTGAGATTTTCGTCGTTCGCTCGCTATTGAGTCTCTCTGTAAATCTTTTACATAATCATCCATCTCGTCATTTCCTTTCCAAATCTTCCACGGTGAACACATGCCTGAGGAATATTCAGGTAAGCCGTAAAGAAATTGCAAATGACGAGATAGGTTGTTGGAAAATTTAATGAAAAATTAAGGTTAAGTTGTTACTCCACTTTTGTTGGCCCGAATTTTAAAATCCGCGGAAAGTATTTGGGTTTATAGGGAGAAAACCTACGTTAAGGAATCGGAAAGTTTCCGAGCATTTGCTGGGTACTGCCACGAAGAGGGTAAGCGGTTCGGTTTGAAGCCCTTTGATGCTCGAAGAGAGGAACCTGTGTGTGAAGGAACACTTATTTGCACAGGTGGCATAATTATTTCTTTAAATGGATATCACACCTTGTTTAAGAGGAGAGAGAGAGAGAGAGAGAGAGAGAGAGAGAGAGAGAGAGAGAGAGAGAGAGAGAGTGAGAGGGAGAGAGAGAGAAACGACATGCGACTATAGTTTATTAAGTGGACAATGCCACAAAAGAGTACAGTATCCCTGATATAATTATTTTCGCAGAATTTCTTTAACGTTTTTCAGTTGTCACCCAATCAAAAGCATTGAAAAATACAAGCCATAATAGCCGTTAACTTCGAATTTCTTCGGTTAAGGTCATTATTTATCTGGGAAGCGAATATCTATCACAGATCTTACTATTCCCGAATGTAGGGTAACGGCATTCCCGCAATAAAGTAACCTTGTTCAAGTAGTGGCTTACTTGAGAAAAATTATTGTAGGTATACGAGAAGACTTTAAATCTAGTTAAAATATAGTAGTATTCATGTTAAGTATGCTTTAGAGCTGCATTGCTTTTTCCATTAACTGTGGAACATCTCACACAAATATTTTTCCTGCACATTTATCTCGCAAAAATATCATACCAGTATCACATTTATCACTAGAATAGTGTGAATAAACACCCAGCTCTCTTGCGTAAACGTTAATGCGCACCGTATACTTCTCTCTCTCCTTGCAAGACATGCCTTTATCGCTCTGCATTCACTGGGACACGTCTCAGGGATGAATCCCGAATAACCCACAGATTGGGGTTTAAAATATCGCTTCCTCGAACGTTCGACTCGGTCCCTTCATCCATCTCTTTGGCCCTCACACCGGAGGCCTCTTACCTGCCTTCGGCCGGACCCTTTCGGTGTGATTCATACCCCAGCGTTGGCCGCTGACACGCGTCGCGAACTACGTCAGTTCGACCAAAACACGGCCCGCTCCAATGCAAAGAAGCGAAGCGTCTAAAAGAACGGATTTATTGCCTCGACTGATCACGCGTGGCAAAATGTGGATTTTTCAGCACGGCAGCAGCCTTTTTGCTGGGATACACGGCTGCCAAAGAAGGATAACGTGTTTGAATGGCTGAGAAAACAGGAATCTGAGGCTGTACGGCACTCTTCTCATGGTCGTGAAAAATTCGTACCCTCCGCGTCCATACCACTTCCCTTGTTTTAAGCCTTTTTGGTAGAAAATCTTTTGACAACTACACGGTTTCTTTAGGTTAAGTACATGAATTTATCAAATTTTCCTTTTTTGCCTTACCCAATACCTTGATACGATTTTTCCAACTCAACTTTGGTCCTTAATAATTGGTATTGCAATTATTCCTACTACGATTCAATCAGGTTAATGATAATTTATAGCTATCGAAGATGTTTTCTCGGGTACATGGGTCGGAACTCTGCCGGCCATCGAAGAGTGCGCAATAAGATAAGAACTATAATCCCTCAGTTTTATTTATGAGAAATAAAACAACATTGGTAAGATTTATTTTATTAATTTTCGTCATAGGTCTGTATTCACTAGATAAAACGTAAGCCATACATTCACGTTGCCTTCATTCCTATTTTGGATACTATGGAAAGTTTTTGGTAAACTTTATGAAACTCATTAATTTTTTTAGATTAAGCTAGCAAGAATTGTTACAGTGGAATACGCGTTATGGTAATTTAGTGATAAAATCAGTAGTTGAATTTCGCTTTTTTGCAGCATATTATTAGTGATATTTTTCCGTAGAGAAATATCATTTAAACGTCCCAATAAAACTACCATACCTTAGAATTCCTAGGAAATTTAAAGTATGACTTCCGCGAAAGAAACCTTCATTTGCATCATTTACTTCGTCAAATACTGATACTTGTCGCTTTCCTTCGATCCATTCACTATTTCGATTGTTTTCTGTACCATCCCATTGTTCTAATACTCTCCTTCAAATACAGACTTCAAAATGCATGTCTCTTGATATTTCCCCCATGAAATGTGTGTATGGTATTCGAATAGGTCCTTCCTCGCCTGCGAACGTTCCTGCCTCGCCTTGGATATCTAAAACTTATCCGTTTGTCTTCTCTCGGCACAGCCTATTTCTCCTCTCAACTCAATGGTACTCTCTCAAAATCTTCTTGCATAAACTCCTCTTTGTTCAAAAACCTGCGTCAAAACCAGTAAAATCCACTGTCGACCAAACTTGCATCGTCACTGCAGTAAACTTTAGCTTAGTTTTAAATGTTAAAAAAAACCGCCGACCCATGCATATAAAATGGCATAAGATACTTCCCTCAACCCTTCCACACCAATCTACATCTACGAGGGTCATCCGGAAAGTAGTACCCGTTCGTGCCGCATGAAGTGCTGACGACGCGAGTAGCCGCTGGACGAGGTCAGATAGCTTCAGTGGCTTGTCTGCCTTCTCTGAGCCAAGTTGCGTGACGCTAGCATTGCCTGTGTTGTTTCTGTGATTGTTTACAATGTTTAAAAAAATTGAGAACGCCGCCAGTTGTGAAGTGAGGGCAGTGATTAAATTCCTCAATGCAAGAAACGTTCGCCCATGTGATATTCATCGCCAATTAAAGGAGGTGTATGGAGACAATGTAATGGACGAGTCGTCTGTTCGGCGGTGGTGTCGCAACTTCAACATGGGGAGGGGGAACACACACGACGATGAGCGTTCGGGGAGACCGTCTGTCATTACAGACCAACTGGTGAGCTCAGTTGACGAATTCGTGAGGAACGATCGGCGCGTCACAATTGATGACATCTGTGAGCATTTTCCCAATGTTTCTCGAACAATTGTTCATGAAATTGTTAAACACCATCTGCATTATGCAAAATTTGTGCAAGATGGGTCCCTCGCGTATCTCAATGAGCTGGCGGCGAAGGACTATGCAGCAGGAATACAGAAACTTGTCACACGTTATGACAAATGCCTTAATTTGCTTGGAGATTATGTTGAGAAGTAGTTTAAAGTATCCTCTTTCAAATAAAATTTTTTATGTTTGTTAATATTTACTTTTGTGTCTTTATTTCACGAACGGGTACTACTTTCCGGATGACCCTCGTATATCAATACCCTGCGAGCCACCAAAAAGGTGTGTGGCAGGGGGTGCAGTACCAGGAGGAAAGGGTAAGGGATGAGGGGGTAAGGGTTTTTCAAATAATTGGGTAAAGGTGGGGGGAACCTGCAAAAAAAAAATATATATATATATTTATAAATAAATAAATAAATAAATATATATATATATATATATTTATTTATATATATATATTTATTTATATATATATATATTTATATATATATATATATTTATATATATATATTTATATATATTTATATATATATATATATATATATATATATATATATATATATATATATATATACTAGTATAACCATGCGCAGTCGCTACCTTGTAGGTTAATACTTATTATGTCGAGCCGACTAGTGGGGGATTTCGATTACAAGCATTCTGGTCTCTTATTGTTCTTGGAAAAAATTACCATTTAAACCTGTCAGTCTTGCAGTCTATCTCTCTAATCTTATATTCGTACATGTTAATTAACGGATCCCTCCGCCCGTAATACGTTGGGGTTCGTATTATGTTCTTGATTTCAACCCCGCTGTGTAAGGGAATCCCAGCCTAAATTTTCTAGCAATGTAGTTACGCTACTGCGTTGGTCATAACAATGTTTGAGAAATCCAGCCCCCCTCTGCTGAACTCGATCTAATTCCGAAATCAAATTTATCTCTTGAGGATCCCATATACTGGCAGCATACCTGTACTCTAGGTGAAGCTTGACTAGGGCAAGAAAACATTATTCACTTTTTCGTCACATTTACCCAGCACTCTATTTACAAATCCCAATTTTTCATTAGCACGACACCATATTTCTCGTATGTGCTTTCCCCAGGACAGATCGTGAGTAATTGTTACACCCAAGTATTTAAAGGAATCTACCCTCGCGATTTCTGTTTGTTTCACTTTGTAACTAAATGGCAGGAAATTACTCCTTTCCCAAAAATGTATTACTACGCTTTTTTCAAATTTAATTCCAATTGCCATGTATCGCGCCAAGTCTGAATTGCATTTAGGTCATTAGCTAACGCGACTCTGTCTTCGCGACTTCGAATGTCCCCATAAATCACCGCATCGTCAGTAAAAAGACAGAGCCTACTATTAACCACGGTACTGAGGTCATTTATGTAAATGAGAAACAAGAGGGGGCCTATGACACTTCCCTGTGGTGCACCCGACGTGACCTTGACAGTATCGGATGATACACCGTCCAGGACGACTGTTTGAACGCGATTTTTAAAAAATTTTCTAATCCAGCATATAATACTCCCGTGTTTTCCATAAGTTTCCAACTTCGCGAGTAACTTGCAATGAGGGACTTTATCAAAAGCTTTTTTTAAAATCTAGGAATATCGCATCAACTGGAATATTACTTTCACCGGAATGCACTATATCATGAATGAAGAGTGCGAGTTCAGTTTCGCAGGATCTACCTTTACCAAACCCGCGTTGGTTATTAATCAATAAATCTTGGCTATCGAGGTACGTCATTATGGAACTAACAATGATGTGCTCAAGAATCTTACAGGAGATGGAGGTTAGCGATATTGGCCTATAATTACTAGGGTCCTCCCGGTCTCCATTTTTAAATATGGGTGTTACAGAAGCTATCTCCCAGCCGCTTGGCACGCTTTCTTCTGCTAATGATTTCTTAAATATTATATCAAGATAAGCGGCAATTGCAGACGACAGTTCTTTATAAACGCGAGCCGGTATCTCATCAGGTCCCGGAGATTTGTTGGGGTCGATGTTTTTAAGGAGTAACTCTATTCCGCGGGTGGAAAAGTCGATTGCTTGCATTGGCTGCAGAAATGTTTTCGGAAGGTTCCCTGGTATATTATTGGAGCATTTGTTGAAAACACTGTGGAAGAATGAGTTTAATATGTTGGCTTTATTGTTGACTACTTGTTACTTTATCCCTCTTTTCGTTGTTGAATGAGTTTACGGTGGACTTTTTTCCCTGCACTTCCCTGACGTAGGACCAAAACATCTTTGGGTTATCGTTTAAATGTTCACCTAATTTTTTCCTTTTGAATTCCATTAGCGCCTTTCGGAAGGCCTTCTTGGCAGTGGACCTTGATGCTTTTTGATTCTGTATGGTTTCGTTGATTTTGTCAGGGGAGGAATCTTAAACCGCGTTTTTCATTCTGGCATGGCACACCCTTTGCCGTCTTAGTGATTTCCGTACTTCAGAGTTGTACCAACTGGGTTCCTAATTCTCTCTTATATATTTAATAGGTATGAATCTCTGTATTGCTGAACGTGTTATCGCAAGAAAATTATTCCAGGTATCCTCGACACTCCTGATTTTGCTTAATTCGTCAAATCTAAGAAAGGAACAGTTTAACTCACATTTTAAGCCATCATAGTCAGCTTTATTGAATAAATAAATTATTCTCTTTGGTTTATTAACTTTTTCTACGCTTAGGGAAAATTTAGCGTTTACAGCCCTGTGATCACCGATTCTATCAATAACTCCTACATTTAAGACCTTTTCGGGTATATTAGTAGCTAATAGATCAAGAATGTTCTTTCCCCTTGTTGGTGAAGTGACTAATTGATGCTGGGAATTTGAGGTGAACGTCAATAAGAGGGATTCGCATAAAGCCTTGTCTTTACCTCCATTATATAAATGTGTACGAATCCCAATCTACTGTGGGGACATAAAAATCGCCACCGATAATTAGTCTATGCTCATTGTTGTGGGATGTAAACCTTTTTATCTGCCTTTCTAGATCTAGTATTGAGTTAACGCCAGCATGGGGTGGTCTATAATACGCAGAGATATATATTCTTTTCGCACTGGGTATTTTTACTGAGAGCACTAGACACTTTCTATACAGTTATTCGGAAATAACTCAGCTCTACTGACGCTAGAGTTTTTAACCGCGATAAACACTCCTCCGGCTCTATTCTTTCTGTCGTTTCTATAAACTGTGAAGGAATGGGAAATATTTCGCTGTCTGCGATATCAACTCTTAACCAACTTTTAATTCCTATAATGATATCTGACTCTGTACTATGAATGAGGTGGTGAAATTCCAGTAGTTTATTTTTTAAACTTCGGCAGTTAATACTACTACGGAAATAATTTCTTCGTCTAGAACCTTCTTTGTGTTCGTTGCGGTCTGCTTTCTGGTGATGCCATTTGGAAGTCTTTTGGGTGTCTTAATACACGATCGGTCTATATTCTGATAATAATTCTTTCTTTTGTTTTATTAGCACCGTACGTACTTCGAGAAATCTCTTTAGGCAACCTAGTATTGTGAGACCCCCTAATTGTCCTACACTTTATAATATCGTTATCAGGGATATTTATCTTTAAATTTAAAGTTACTCCACTGCCTGACCTACGCATTTGCCTAAAAAATATCTACAGTGCTCGAAGGTCCTGTGAGCCACCCGAACCGACGCCTCAGGGGTGTAGTTGACCCCAGAGCGGTTCAAGGGAGCGCGATAAGACCCGAGCACCGGTCTCAAGTCCACAAACTCCTCCTAGATCACAAGACCACAATCCTCTCCTCCCATCCTCCATCTTCCACCGCTTTCTCCTGTTTCTCTTCCCGGAGTTCATCCCCCACACCTTTCCACTCACACTCCCTCCTCAAATCCTCCCTTGACTATCGGAAGTGGCTCCATGCTGACCTTTCTCCTTCTCATGCCTACTCTTCCCGGTGATGGTCGCATGGTCAAAGGAAACGTCAATACTGTACCTTATGTCTTCTATAATACCCCTATTGGCCCTAGGAATGCGCATAATTTGGTATTGTGCTCCACGCTATAGCTTGAATTACCCATGCGTTTACGAGCTAATTAAAAGGCCTTGCCAGCGTTGCTTCGTCAGTGCTTCCTTTGATATATCCTCTTCGTATGCGAGGCGCCGGCATGGCCAATTGAAACTCATGCAGATCACAATCATCGTTCTCTCATGTATGTATCCTAGTTGAACTTGTTACTAATTACGTCAACCCAGCCATCTAATACCTCCATGACTTGTGATGGAAGAGTAAAACTTTGTGGAAGAAGAATATGTGCGAGGGGATGAAAGACAGCAATAAATGGGAAATATTCGTCGGAAATCTCGAAATATTTTTAAACCTGTCAACTTTTTTTATCAACCAAACAACAAACAACCAACTTTTTTGCCAAAACTAATGCTCTAAGCATTCGAAATTTCCGTAGTATTTAATTTATGTTGCCCCAATTCAATGCTGAACTTCCTTGTCCCGCCTCTCGCCGAGTGTCGACGAGAATGCTATTTCTCTGTCCTTTTTCCGTCATTAATTTATATTCCAATGACGAAGATAACACGCGATGATAAATGGAAATTTCTGCTGATCAGATCTTCAGCAGAGGCCTATGTGATTGCACATTAAGTGTATTTAAATTATTTTTTCCGTATAATGTAGTCATAAAATGATTTAAAATGCTTTTAAAAAATAAAGAATGTACGCTGTATTCTGTATGATTCCTATCATCGATCTTTTCACTGGTAGTATTTCATGCTTTCCATTCCCATTTAACTGAGAATGATATTCCTTGTAGCCCTTAGCAGTCTTCTCCAACATCTCGGGATTTTTCTTAACAATTTCCTTGCCGCTGGAGAAATTAAATTTCATGTTCTGCTGTAGTCATTGACACTAATTTTAGAATAAAAATTAGATAGATCGGTGAATTCATATTAATGGGTTTTTACAGTTATTGTTAAGTACGTCAAAGCATTTAAACGCGTGCTGTTTCTGCACGCACGGAAACTCTACGCCTCTGTGGAACCAGAAGAAAAGTAATAATGATATGGTACCAGAGAAATGAAAACATATCGTCAAACCAAAGGGAAGTGAAGCTTTTACTTCAACGCCTCAAACACGCAATGGAAAGAATGAGTGAAAAATGTCAATAAAAACGCACCTCCGGGTTTGACCTCTTAAAACGCTAGCCAATCCAACTGAGAATATAATGAACCTTTGGAAGAAAAATACTATCTGATGCAAATCATGATATTGTACAAGCGCGGTCCTCTTTTAAATATGATTAAATAGTTCGCTCTCGGAGAAAACATTCGCTAGACAAATAAGTTGTATTCGAGGAATTTACAGAATCGAGAGTGAACCTTTTATATGTACCGAACACTATGAATGTGCGGAATAAATAACGGCTATGCTAGGATCAGAAAATGTTTTGCAGAGACATTCTAGTACAGCGACGGGGGAGGGTTTTGTTTGCCCCGCGATAGGTCAAGGTCAAGGGGGACTGTGAACAGGAGTGAGGAGGGAGTTGAATCGAGGACGAGGGGAGAAGCGAACGCAAGAGTCACGTTCAAGCGCTCCGCTACGTAGTAGGCTTGCTGAGGCAGTCAGATCAGTGAGAATGAGTGATGGTAATAACGCTCTTTTTTAGGAAATAGGTCGCTAACTTCTACGTGGTATGATTGAAACATTCATCTGAAATGGTCACACATGATATGCGAAACGCATGCACAAAAGGATGCGGAAAATACTGTGCGAATGATTGCCTGTTTTCATTAGTTATGGCGACGAAAGAGGGGAACTACCAAAAATTAATTAAATTGTGTTTTTTTTCCTTGCAGCTCGTTTTGAAGGACCGATCACCTTTTACAAGAGCATCAGCATCATGAAAATATAAAAAATAAAGAAGGCTGGGTTGAAAGTAGCGAAAGTTGCATGTGCACTATTTATCTACATTTAAATCAGAAATAAAATATATTAATAAATATAAGTAACATGAAAAAATAATTAATGTGCATGTTTTGTATCTGGACACATTTCTCCTTCCGTGCATCAATTATGTAATCATTGAACAGTTACCTAACTATGAATACGCTGTTATTGCTGTGGTCGTCTACCGCTTAAGTTAGGTTTTAGATAGAGAAAATTGTCCCTGTATATGGGAAAAAGATACATTTCCTTGCCTCTCCTAAGAAAACATTACTTTACATCTGGAACTACGAAAAGTTCCTCTTCGATTCCGCATTTTTCCTCCCTCCCATAATTCCGTCAAAATTGCCTATCCTATTTCTACCTCCTCCTCGCTAGTTTCACGTTCTCATATGCACTGAATCCATCTTACCTGCCTAATTTAGATCTCTCTCAATCCCTTCTCCTTCCCCACCATGCCCAAGCACTTCTTTGTTTGTTTCTATTTCCGTCCCATGAAACATTTTCATCCTTCTACACACCCACATTTCCAAAGCCTCCAATTTCCGCCTATTGTCTGGCCTCAACGGCCATGTTTCCGTATCCTGCTAGACCACGCTCCAAATCAAAGTTTAAGCGAGCTTTTTCTTAACCTTGTTATTCAACGACCCTTCATCAATTTCCTACTCCGCGTGAAAGATTCTTTACCTAAGGTAATTCTTCTTCTCACGCCCCAACTACTTTCGTCATCATGGTCCAAAACACTTTTGAGAGAGGTTAACATTTCCATCACTTTTAGTTTAAGAACGCCTATTTTAATATATAACTTAGCTATACTCTTCCTCAAACACCGCTGAACATTTTTTTGTTTAGATTGACTCTGATCCTATCCTCATCACACCACTGTGTTCCGCAATTCTGGAATCCTCTTGGAAAACTAAAGCTTGGTCATCTGTTCATCTGATTTTCTGAATTCCCCAACCTATCAATCCTACCTCCAATTCTTCCCATAACTCTTCAACAATTTCCCCAACATGTATCTTGAAAAGTACAGGTCATATTAAAACCCCTGTCTCACCCCTCTTCCTAACACTGCCCAACCCGACCACTCCCCCACTCGCATCTGAACACTCATTGAAATATACAGGGTTCGTCCGGAAAATAAGTGTACTGAGCTCAGGAAAAAAAATTTATTACACTTTTACATATCTTAAGGTTATATTCCTCAAAATAGGACCCTTGTGAGTCGATACACTTGTTCCAGCGGCGTTCCCATTCCTGGAACGCTCCCGCGAAGGCATCATCGGGAACCTCTCGAAGACTCGTCGTCGACCTCTTCTCTGCCCTCCACGAACATCTTGTGCCACCGAAAGATCATGTTTCTGGACATAGCTGACTCCCCGTAAGCCTGGTTAATCATACCGACAGTTTCGGTAGACGATTTCCCAAGCTTTACCGCAAATTTGATGGAATAACGCTGCTCCAAAAACTTCGGCATCGCGTTCCGTGACGTGGGTCGAGCGTGGAGGTTCGCGTTAACAGAGCTCCTCACTACACCACAGCTCAGAGCCGACTGCCTTTTTCAGCGTCGCTTGCCAACATACCCCCCTCCAATCGCAGCCCGTCAGAGTGGTGCTGGGCGCGCCTGGAGTGGCGCGCGCAGCCCAGGAGTCAGTACACTTATTTTCCGGACGAACCCTGTATATGTTGCGGATAACTCTCCATCCGTCCAATCAAATCCTTTTTTCTGCATTATATTGATGAACAATATTCATTATATACTATTAAACGCATTTTTGAAATCTACTGACTGAACACATGCATCCTGATCATGTGCCATGTTCCTCTCTATTAGGGACCTAATTACTGCTGTAACATCATGCGTGCCTCTCCTATTTCTGAACCCAAACTGATTTTCCCTTAAAAATCATTTTACCTACTCTTCTCTCTCTATATTCCCGAAAACCACTTCAGCTGCGTGCAATCAACTTTATTGTCCTGTAGTCCTCACAATTGGCTACCTTTCCCTTTTTTGGGATAGCAACTATATTCCGATTTAGCCCATACAAAATCTTCCTCCCACGTTTCCCTAAACCTTGATGTAGTTCCGCGGGAATTTTGCGTACCACTAATGCCTTACTGAATTTCGATTCCCTTGGGCCCCTTTCTATCCCTGTCATCTACCTTAGGAAGCTAAGCTATCCTCATCTACGTCATTTTATACGATATTTCTATGTCTAAGCTTTCTGGCCTAATGTCAATTCCCCATAGTTGTAGTCCATGTAGTCTTTCCATCTCTCTTTTCTTAAATAGTTTGTGCGGATTTTTCGTCCTTATGTCCTGACAGTGGTTTTTATTTCCCCTAGAGCGTAACAAGTTCAGCATTCCTTCGTAATAATTCCATACCCTTCCACTGGGAATTCTACTATACATACGTACTTCTTTTGCTCAATTCGTTTTCCGCCTCAGTTTATCATTGGACTCTTTACACTTCCTGCTACCTTTTGAGTATATATTCTTTCACTTCATTCTTTCGTCTTTCTCTCTAATCGTCTCGTCTGTAATCCATGATTACATGACTTTTTCCTAATTGCTGTATGTGTTTCGTTTGCGGCTTCCGATATCCAATTTGTGATTCATTCCCATTTTTTTCTATTTCACTTGTCTCTCTTTTCTCACTCATGATTTTCTATTTAGCCTGCACACACTCCTTTCTCATCGTACGGTTATGGCTTCTTCATTCCATTTCTTCATCTTCTGCTATCTTAATCTGACCCTTCATTATTACTGAATTATGATCCGAGTCCTCGTCTGCTGTCGGAGAACTGTTAGAATCAATCACACTCTTACCAAATGTGAATCTTAGCTATAATATAGTCTATGACATCTTTCTGAACCTTAGTGTTTTTTCATGCATACCTACACCTTTTGTGGTGTTAATACCTTGTTTTTTTTCTAATGAAGTCCCGTCACTTGCAGAACTCCATTGCTTTCTCTTCGCGGTCATCCCTTTTTCCGAAACCGTAACAGTCTCTCCAGCCTTACTATCATTTATTCATTTACATATTGTTTGTTTCCTGCCCTCAAAACATTCCTTAAACTTCAAGTATCCTTTCTAACTGGTTCAGTTCTCTTATGAGCTGCTGATGTCACTTTCGCTTTGCAAGTGTTGCATGAGATGACAGCCGCGAAAACCTTGCCTCTTCCACTTCAGAGCACGACACATAGCCAATTTTGCCGGGTTCCTCAATTTGCGGAACTCATTGTCTTGGTATAAAAATTGAAGTGTTTTCCCGTTAACTTCTTCAATAGTGTTTTTAACGTGACACCATTACTCCCAAATGGCTGCCCCTCTGGGGTGAGACACCTTTGTAACCACCTCACTGAGGAACGGACGGTGCGCGGACTACCTTTCGTCTGGATACAATCGTTTGATCGATATGTCATGGTTTTGACCCTACCCGGAGCAGTTATCACTGTTTCCGCCAGCGCAGCTATGGGGGTCCTTGGAAAGTACAAATCCTTCAACCACGTCAAGGTTGTAGTCCATGGGGAGGGACTAACACTATTGCATGGTATTTTTCTATAAATTGTCGGTAAATAATAGAATTAATATTTATAGGTAAATTATTTTTCTCTCTTACCGTGAATTATTTCCGACGAACTACTCCTGTCAAACTCTTACAAGCCAATACTGCTCAACGAGCTATTTCTATCGAGCTACTTCCAGAGAATTACTCCCAACGATCTATTCATATCGAATTATTTCCAAAGAACTTTCTCCAGAAAACCTTTTTCATTGAACTATCTTTTTTCAGCAAACTGAAATTAGTGTTATACCAAAGCCAAACTAAATCGGAGGAATATTTTCTGAAATATTCACTGCAACAGAGTTCACTCCATAGTGGACCAAATATTCACTGAACAGTACAATGTAGAGAATATTACATTTCGAACAGTTCACTCACGCACTGCCTATGCACATGCCCCATGCATTGACAAACTCACTGCCAAAAGGATACGCGGTCAACTTTAAGAAAATTCTAATCTAGACCCAAAAAGTAGTGAAAATATTTATTTAAGTTGATGAAATACCCTGGAAAACCGAGTGAAATTTGTTTTGTCCGTGCATTGCGATAACTCGTTCGTCCTTTCCTAGCCATCATGCTGGAGAATCGAGGGCTAATTGCCTCTTGTTGAACTTTATTTCCAGCGGTGATTTTTCAATCTCGCCATCTACCATTGCTGATCCCATTTCGTCCGTCCAAACGCCATCTTTCTTACTTTGATTAGGCCAAGCTGACTGACTTAATGACTCGTCTTTAAAGATTTTACGCTAACATTCTTTTATTATCTTCTTCGATTGTCTTTCGGTTCGATGCGATAACCCTTTTACTCTTGTCTTATTTGGTTTTATACAATACATTATCTATATTTGTGCCCAAATTAGGAAATTTAATGTGGTCAAACAATGATTGTTTTTGGTGGATCCAGGGATTTTTGGACTATACCGTAAATGCGCAACGATATCATGGATAGGGATTTCTTATGATAAAGAGATTTGTTTGCTATGTTAATTGCAAGGGAAAAGAATCTCGCAATGTAGGCCACGTGATTTGTATTGATCAGAAAATTTCTTAATCCACGCTCAAAGCTAAATTTCTTAAAGTTATTGTGTCCGGGAAGTTGCGTGGGTCCAATTATTTATCCGAAAATGTTATTTATGCTCTGTATCAATGGTTGTAGTGTTCCGAATCTTAACGTTGGCAGAGTCAATTCCAAATCAAATGGGAAAACAAAATATATTCAAGAAATAATGTACAAGTGGTTCATGATTTCCTGGGAAAAATTACTTATAACATATATTTACATGGTTTCCTTTTCCGAAACCCTAGCAACAAACAAGTGATAACTTCTTAGCACTGCAATTTATTTGATTCAAGTTATTAAACTAATTATCTACGCGAATATTAAAGACTTGGCTGCCATAATTAAACGCGAAAGCCGACTCTTGCTTTTAATTGCCTTAGAGGAATTAGCTTTCCAACAGAGCAGCCATCTTGATGTTTGCGATTAATTTACGACGCAGAGGCCCTCGGATGCCAATCTAAAAAGGGTCTACTATCTACCGTTCAATCGGGATAAAAGTTGAAGTACTGTTTCCAATTTTCAAAAGTTAAAAAACCATGTATGCGTTAAAAAATGACGAAGAAATAGTATAGCTTCGCAAAATGATTGTTGATAACGTCCAGAAAAATATATATTACTGATGTACGTAACTCTGCGGAATCATTTCCATTCAAATTCAGTCATAAATGTTATCCGTAGAGCAATATCAATGATCAACGTTTTGCACCATTTTCATGTGGCTTATCAACATATCACGGAAGTGTTCTAAAATAAAATATACCTGTATATCCATTGATGATATGTTGACTTTATAATTGTCCATACAGACCATAATGCCATTTGAAGGCTCCAAAAACTAGTTGTTCCTTGACAAGGGGTCCGTTTCGTCAAAATCGATTGGAAAAATAAAACTAAAAAATTACAGTGTCTAATTACCAACAATGGATATCTCACTATTCCACGAAGTAAGCCTGAGGGCATTAGTTATTAGCAAAACACATTTTGTTCATATTTGAGTACGTCTCTCATCTCCGTTAACTCCGTTCGGTAAATCGTTCATCACATAACCCGAGCATTTCATGACAACAGCGGCTGCTACGCTCCCACACAACAGCCGGCGGAAGTTCTGAGTGCCTGAGTAGATAGATATATCCTCTCCACGGTGCGCTCCAAACTTCCCAATCCCCATATCATCTGGGCGGTAGAGGTCCTAGATGCTTGGGTCATGTGAGGAGCCGAGCGCCTCAGGGTCTCAGGGTGGACGCCTATCGTCCTAGGATCTGGGAAAGCGACTGTGCCCGCCCTCCCACTGTGAGTTAGGAGGGTGGCGTTGAGTGGGTGGACACCAGTCACGAACGAGGGAGGCATTTAAGCACGGTATGCCATTTTTAACGCTAAAATTACATTGCGAAATAGCGTCTCGTAACATTTTTTACAGTAGTGAGAGGAAATGTAATAATTATGAATTAGATTTCGGCGTATATGAAAGAATTTGATCCAAACAAGATCGTGATAAAAAGGCTAAAAACTCTCATTTGAGAATCATAAACGGTAAAATATCAGGTTTTTTCGTATATCACTTGTTTGATTACCTGAAACTGTGGATTTGATGAATGCTTGAATGACAAGAACATGACCTTCCGTCAAGTTTGGCCTAATTATGCTGTCAATCGATGAAACCTGGGTCGTCGCACTTTAAAATGTGTTTAAACCTTTTAGTTTGAGATTAATAACCTCTTTTAGTGCTACCAAGGTTGATTTGGTCAAATAATGCTCTCCTTATTTTAACTTGGAAGAGTCATAATATTAAGATGGTAAAAAGATTTTTCATCTTCAATGAAATGAACTTTCACTCACACCAGTCCTAATCGTGGATAGGTATTGAATGAAAGTACGAGAGCATGTAGCAAAGACAATTTGTCGAAATTGACGCATGCAAGTTTGTGTACCAGCATTATTTAAGAACAGGAGTTTCACTAAATAACTTTGCAGTTTCCACATAAAATAACTGATTTATTTTCAATTAGTTTCGCTACACTGTAGCATCTTCAGGAACCTACAAAGAAAATATTCCGTTTTCACACATATACGAGGGTCATCCGGAAAGTAGTACCCGTTCGTGAAATAAAGACACAAAAGTAAATATTAACAAACATAAAAAATTTTATTTGAAAGAGGATACTTTAAACTACTTCTCAACATAATCTCCAAGCAAATTAAGGCATTTGTCATAACGTGTGACAAGTTTCTGTATTCCTGCTGCATAGTCCTTCGCCGCCAGCTCATTGAGATACGCGAGGGACCCATCTTGCACAAATTTTTGCATAATGCAGATGGTGTTTAACAATTTCATGAACAATTGTTCGAGAAACATTGGGAAAATGCTCACAGATGTCATCAATTGTGACGCGCCGATCGTTCCTCACGAATTCGTCAACTGAGCTCACCAGTTGGTCTGTAATGACAGACGGTCTCCCCGAACGCTCATCGTCGTGTGTGTTCCCCCTCCCCATGTTGAAGTTGCGACACCACCGCCGAACAGACGACTCGTCCATTACATTGTCTCCATACACCTCCTTTAATTGGCGATGAATATCACATGGGCGAACGTTTCTTGCATTGAGGAATTTAATCACTGCCCTCACTTCACAACTGGCGGCGTTCTCAATTTTTTTAAACATTGTAAACAATCACAGAAACAACACAGGCAATGCTAGCGTCACGCAACTTGGCTCAGAGAAGGCAGACAAGCCACTGAAGCTATCTGACCTCGTCCAGCGGCTACTCGCGTCGTCAGCACTTCATGCGGCACGAACGGGTACTACTTTCCGGATGACCCTCGTACATACTCGTCCAAGTTGGTGTTGGTTGGGTGGGTGGGTGGGTGAGGGGGGGGGGGAAACCCCAACCCAGGCAGCGCGTCATGAAAACGGAATATTTTCTTTGTACGTTCCTGAAGATGCTACAGTGTAGCGAAACTAGTTGAAAATAAATCAGTTATTTTATGTGGAAACTGCAAAGTTATTTAGTGAAACTCCTGTTCACGATGGATTTCCACAAAGTCTCGGCCTCAACCATCAATCACAGCATTATTTAAAGTGGACATCGAACTCAATGGGATATGAGCAACCAAAAGCACCAAACTTTATCCTCTATTGTTTCGTTAATATGTATCATGGGCGCCAGACTACCTTCTAAGAGCATTAAGTACATTATGCTATTGCAACTACGGTTTCCAATTTTTTCGTTCCCTAAAATTAAATTTTTTTATATCATATTTAACATATAGATTAACAATATTTCAAACGAGAGTTTAAAATTCATACTTAAAGTATATTAGTTTTTGTGTGCGTCTCTAATGCTTACCAATCAAAGTTTCCTTAAACATATTTACATTCAGAAATCTGAGGAAATTCTTAGCACAGTTTTAAAACTTAGAAATGCGTTACCCTTGAGGTGATCTTTTTACGCGTCTGAATTTACACGGTACATTTTTTACACGTCACCCTTTCGATGTGCTTGTGCAATGCGATAACATTTCATAACGATTATATCTTCGGGCACTTTGGTGGGTTGGCCATTATTTTTTGCGCAATTAACGAGGGAGCTTATTACCATATTCTTGGAAAATCATGAGAATGAATGCCGCATGCAGGAAGAGGTGACTCCTTGTTAAGAAATTTCCCCCAATCCCGAAATCTCTTTGGCCTTGTGCCATTTTTTACTCTTTCTGTGTTTTTGTTTCATAGTTTTTAATGCAGTTTTGCTTCCTTGGGTAAGGTCGGCAATCTTAAGGCCCACCGCACTCCATCCCTTTTGTCCCTTGAACGACTCTTGCCTCAATGCCCAACGGAAGGAGGTAAGTAAGTCTTGGTCCTCTCGAACGTAAAAGCGTTTAACTATCCCAATGACCTTTTCGCTTTCCACTCCACTCTGTGCTATTCCTCTCTCTCTCTCTCTCAACTCAACCTTTCAAGCATTCTCCCTTTCCATCCCTCGCCCTTTTACTTCACTTTCCTTTCCTCCCCTGTTCTGTTCCATCAAAAGCACACACACACATACGCACCCTTCGCTGCCATCCTCGCTGTTTTTCCTTCCCCCCTCCCGGTCCATGGCTCTCCCATCCGCTCACCCACTCACCTAGCCTCCACCTCTTGGCCCCATTCACTCCCTTACCCTTCGTCCAGCCCCTGGGAGGAGCGAGGGGAAGGAGAAAGCTGCCCGCGTCTGAGCCCGGCTTAAATTTTTAGGGAGGATGCCGCTGCTCTCGTGGAAAAGAGCAACGTAAGCCAAACACGGTGGCAATCTCGTCCCTTTCTTGCGTTGTTTTCCTCGGGCTTGTTTGTTTTAGGCCTCGAAATTGATCGCGGATGCTATTTAACTAAGGGAAGAAATGCATCCGCGGCGTTTTTGACCTCGGCAATCAGCTTCAATTATTCACAATTGTTTTTTGTTTGGCTCGGTCTTTTTGGATGAGCTCAGATGACGGAAAATGTTGGATCAAAACGCCGAGATTCGTGTTGGCCTACCTCCGAGTATGGGCTACACATCTGACGTTTTCAAGTTCATTTTTCAATCAGTGGAATATTAGAATTGGTGGATTTAACAAGCTTAGCTGCGCTAATTGATTAGTAGTTTTGTGTTTCTCGGATAGTATTTTTTATAACCCTTGCAATTAACGAATTTCTTTCCTACGTCACGTAGTTTTCAAAAGTTTCAGCTATGCATGAGTATAATCATACGCCTATTTTAATTGGGCAATGGTTACATATTTAAGTGTCTACAAATGGCCGATTTGCTACATTTTGAGGTTTATTTGTCTGTATCTTTTATCATTTTTACTTTGAACGTATCAATTGAAAAAACTTTTGCGACCGGCGAATTAGCTACAATAACTGCGAAAACACATTAGCGTGGCTCATTGATGAGCGTACCCTTCACAAGAATTAATGTTCTGGCACTTTTTCCGATTAATGGATTACTCTAATCATCGAATAAAGTTTTGCTTTTCCAGGCTTTGATTTCGCTTTCATTCATGAAAATATCTTGATGGACTAAAGTGAGCCCAAAATTTAATATACTCAAAAGGTTTGAGAATAGCATTGTTTTTCTATCTTATTCTCTATTGGCTACGGATTTTCTAATTGCAGCAATTAGACATTACTTCTGGCATGAACTTCAAGCATGTAGAGAAGGAAAACTAATTGGAGATCCATAGTTGATATAAAAAGTATCGTGAAAAGTCTCAGGAAACAATGTTATTTCAGATATTGCTACAATACCTCAAAATTCTTCAATGTACCTGTACATCCCTTGAGCGTCGACATACTTTTGCCAGAGGCTTTTCCACGACTCGAAGGCCCCCTTTTAGGCGGATTCCGGAAGGTCCTTGAGGGTACGCGTACAAGCTTCTTTGACGGCCCTTGGGGTCCCATGATGGTGTCCTTTGAGGGAGAATTTCACTTTTGGGAGTAGGAAATAGTCTGTTGGTACTAAGTCGAGACTGTAAGGGGGTTGAGAATATTACGTCGCGTCACGTTGCAGAAAGTCTTCGCAAGGAGACACTCGACTCTGCTTTTGGTCGTCCGTCAAGACCTTCGGGACGAGTTTAGCGCAAATCTTTCGCAGCGCCAAATTTTCATTGATAATAGTGTACACTGTCATCTTGTCAATGCCAATACGATCTGCGATCATGCGATTACTTAACCAACAGTCTGAATCCAGCACTTCACGTACGCGTCAGGAAATAATTGTTACCGATACATTTTATACAAACCTTGTATCGAAGAAGATTGGCGTAGACGAAGGAGATAGGACACTTGTATATAAATCTTATAGGGCACTTGTATATAAATATATATAAAAACCATAAACACAGTAATCAACCCGAAGGTCGGTTTGGTAGGTGATGGCAGAGTTCACCCTGTACTAAGCCCTATACGGCGTGTGAAATTCACACGTCAGGGTAGGGAGGCCAGTTCCTTTCCCTGTGCCGGTTATGGTTTCCCAGGAAGGTCTGGTACCCGATAAATGACATAGCTTGGGTGGAGCTGGTTAATAAATGTATATATTGTAAATAAATTTGACACTTGTATATAAATCAGACGGCAGCCGGAGAAATGGGATGGGGAGTGATTCGCAGGGAATAAGTCAGGGTGCCCTTTATCGCAGACATTTTTTATCTTACGAGATAAATCTCGTAATGCTGAGGAAACAGTAGAAATAGCATGGAAAAGGCTTGATTTAGGAGTAAAATTTGGCGGTGAGATGATTAAATTAGTTTTTTTGCAGATGACCAAGCAATTACTAGTCAGGCAGCCAAGGGAGGGAATTTATTATTGAGTACTTTACGGTAACAATGCGAGTTGTGCACGACGAAGATTAATCAAAAGAACACAAATTTAGTTAGGAGGGCTTTAGAAGAATATTGTCCTAGCGAAATAAGCGTTTACAAGTATAAGAGAATTGATGTGAAGAGAAGATTAATGCAGACTTTAATACAGAGATGAGTGCTTTATGGATATAAGATCCAATTTTTGAGTCAGGTGAATGAGGAGAGATTGGATGTCTTTGAGATGTGAGTGAGGTGGAGAATAGAGAACATCAGTAGGTTGGAGAGGAACCACAAGCTGAAGTTTTAAATAGTGTAGGACGAAGAGAGAAATGTGTTGTCGGAATTCCGAATAAGATAGGGGAAGTTTTTGGAGGAAATACAAAGTTTTGCATAAAATGTATCGGGAAAAGTTTCGAAAAAATAGATTTATTTCAGATATTTCTGTAATACCTCAAAGTTCTTCAGAGTATGCGTGCAAGCATCTTTGACCGTACTTAGGATCCCATGGTGGTGTCCTTTGAGGAAGGATTTCACTTCTGGGAATAGGAAATAGTCTGTTGGTACCAAGCCAAGACTGTATTGCTGTTTGGCCGACCCCAGTGGCGGCGGGGTAACGTACTCGTCTGCCATTCCAAGGGTCGCTGATTCGATTCCCGCCTGGGTGGGTTTTCATCCTCCTAGGCTTTGGGTGTTTCTAAATGTGGTCATTGTTATCATTGTTAATAGTCCGATGTAAAGGCCAAAATTTGCTGTTTTCGGACTAATGCTAAATAAGTAAGGGGGCTGGGGAATCGCTGCGTCGTGGAACAGGTTTTCGCAAAGGGACACTCGACTCTGCTTTTCGTCGTCTGTGAAGACCTTTGGAATGAGTCCAGAGCAGATCTTTCACATCGCCGAATTTTCAGTGATAACGGTGTGCACCGTCATCTTACCAATACCAATACGATCTGCGATCACGCGTACACTTAACGGACATATCACGGAGTGAATTTTTGGCGCAACATTCTCGTTTATCATCAGACATCAGTGTGTACTGCCAAATAAACTGCCCTGTTTGGTTATAAAAACAATGTCAGATTTCGGAATTTCTCACAGGTATGCATTTTTAGTCTATAATTCGGTATATAATTATGTGTCAAAACTGTTAAAAATCTCATGCATGATTCTTAAACTTCCAGGTAACTCGTTTTTAGAAATAGCTCGTATTAATATGATACATGGAAGAATAAAACATAATCCAATGCTATTTGAAATGGAGCGAGTAATACGGCAGGCCAATTGAACAGGAATATAAAGGAATATTCAAGTTCGTTAACACATACTCTGACGACTGGTGGGTTATGTTTCTGACAATGAATGTGAGCATGGCGGGAAAGTAATTCGCCCGAACTTCTTTTCACAGAATTACGTATATTTGTAAAATATACAACTTAAAATGCATTCAAAATTCATTCCAAAGATTTGTTGTTCGTTTATTTTTGTTAGATAGTGGTTCTAATAGATATATTCAAATTTATAAATTTTCTAAATTTGTGCTTCGGAATATTTATGCAGTTATTAAAAATAATATTTCAGTGCAATCTACAGGGTGGCACCCAAAATTGGTAGGACTGATTTTTTTTACAAGAATTTTATTGACAATATACTTACATCGACTTAATAATCTTCAAAGTATGCTCCTTGAGCTGCTACACACTTAGTATAACGTTGCTCCCATTCCCCGTACGCCCGCTGGAAATTTTCTTTGGGGATGCCGTTGATGACCCTCGTCGAAGCCTCTTGAACGGCCTTTATCGAGTCAAAACGTCGTCCCTTGAGCTGTCTTTTCGTCAGGGGGAAGAAGAAGAAGTCCGGTGGTGCCAGATCGGGAGAATAGGGCGGGTGCGGCAACGTGGCACGCCGTATTTGGCCAAGAGCTTTCTGACGACGAGCGCGCCATGGCAGACTTTTCGGCACCATCTTGGCGCACACCTTGCGTATGGCCAAATCCTGTGAAATAATGCGTTGGACGTTGGATGCAGACAGACCCAACTGGTCTGCAATTTCTTCATTGGTTGTGCGTCGGTCTGTGTTCAGCAGTGTCCTCACTCTGTCCACATTCGTGTCGGTTCTTGCCGTCGACGGCCGTCCGGAGCGATGGTCGTCTTCAACGAGCTCCCTACCCTCTTTAAACAACTTGTGCCACTCAAATACTGTGGAACGGCTTAAGGCAGTGTCCCCATAAGCCTGCTTGATCATATCGAGGGTCTCAGTTGCCGTCTTCCCGAGTTTCGTAAAAAACTTCACGGAATAACGTTGCTCTAAATTCAGATTCATTTTGTTTTTCGACGCGGACAAAAAACTTGCTTCGCTAAAAACGGTGTCCTCACTCAACGACAGCCCGCAGGCGACTAAGGCTGGTGTCGGTCTGTTGCTAAGAGCCCCCTCCACCTTACCCTGCCAGGCAGACACCCCTCTACCGCTCCGTTCGCGCCAGAGAAAATCAGTCCTACCACTTTTGTGTGCGACCATGTATTTCCTGAAAAGCGTCATCTAACCTGCACGTTTAGTCACAATTTTCTGCATTCACATATTAAATAAATTAGAATCAGGGTCAGTCAGTTAACAAAATGAGTTTCATTCATCCAAGTTACAGGATTTTTTCACATTGTTATTTTTTGATTGAGATCATAACATTTCCATTTTCGTACAGAGGTAAGTCTCAAGTTCATTAAAAAGTTATTAACTCACAATTCCATTATTCTGATAGACTAAGTTTGAACATTATGGAGAGGCTATTCAGACATTTATGATCTTAAATAAAAGGATAATTTTCTCCTCTCCAATTATTAGTAAGTTTTGGTCGATGAAAACTACAAAAATCTAAATTTACTTTAAAATGTTACGTTTAATTTCATGGTTATGAAGCTTCAATGGTGCCAAGTACTTCCACAGAGCTCAATAGAAATAATATTTATCTGTTGAAAAATGTAAGCACATCGACTACATTTTTAGCAAAGATGTTACGTGAGAAAATTACAACAATGCTTCCATCCCTGGGCAGATAGGAAGTATTCAGTAAATTATCTTGCTTAGGTTGGAATACCACTCAGTCATTGACGAAAATGCCACTACTTTTTGAATGCCTTGTGTGATATGGAACGAATATTTTTCGTTTGGTAGCTGCAGGTTACCTCATTTTGCCGGGGTCAGCAAATGTGACGCGAAATATAAGACTTCTCCGGCGGGTGGTCCACGTATCACATTCCCAGGATTAACAAGGTTTTATTATCGAACGAAGAAATGGAGTGGTCGAGGGCTAAATCGTGTATGCAGGTCGCTACGTTGCCTCTTGGGTACTATCTGCTGAGCACTTACCGAAATATTTATGCGTGACGGGTCGAATTAAGGGCAAGGGGATGGTATGGTCACCCTGTCGTGCCCTAGGGATGCTTCCGGTTCTCGTTTCGAGGCTGCGCTAACAGAGACATTGTACTCGGGACGACGTTATACCTCGCCAGGGAAAAGAAATTGGGTTTCAACAGTAAGGAGGTCTGAATTCTACATTACTCGCAACCAGCCCCCCAGCCGTGGGGCTGGTTGCGAGTTGAGAGTTGAGAGTTGAGAGTCAATTTTGGGCTTGAAATTTCCTGTCTATCAACTCTCGGACATGAGGGGATTGTCAAGAGAAATGAATGAATTATTGACCGGAATACTTACTATATGCCTTCCACTATTCCGTGCTCGGTTAACCTTCGCTTATTCAAGCTATCTATGCCCGAGAAAACTTTGCAGTGGGCAGGAGAGTAAATGGTTCTTTTCAACATCCCATGGTTATTTTACGCGTAATTGTGGAATCGATTCTGTTATACTTTTATCTGTCTCGCTCGCTGATTCAGTCACTTCCTGCGTTCACATATGACGCTCGCTCTTTGCTTCTGTATAGGCTACTTTTCATGTAACTAAAGGACTAGAGGTATGGTTCTTGAAGCTAAAAGTCAATTTAAAAGTACCTCAAAACTGGTAATATGCGTAGTGAAAACATTTTTGAACCACTTCTTCCAAATACAATGACGTGTCGTTATTTAGGTAAATGAATAATTATAGAAGTGTTAAGGAAATTCAGTCACAGGGGCTTATTTGTGACTGAATTCTTTGCTTTGATAAATGGACTAGGGTATATTAATAGGAAGCTGGAAGTTATGGGGCAACAAGCATAGTTAGCTAGAAAAACAGTTTTAGAACAGCCTCAGAAATGAGCGTGACATTTAAATATAAACTCAGTGGTCATTAAAACCAACTTAGTTTATTTAGTTATTGCATTTTTTAGCCTCTCCTATTTCTTTTGTATATCATTTCTAATGTTTCAATTACTTAATAAGCAAATTCCTCAATTGGACAAAATCAATTTTTTCCGATTTCAGGGAATCGTTCTCTTCTTTTACTCGGAATTTACCCCGCGAAAAAAAGCGTCTTTAAGGTATTGTTTTATTCTTAGTTTTACAGATACTCGACGGGTTAATATTAGTGGGAAACCAAACATATTTCAGCTAAAAAGTTGATCGGAGTCTGTGTTTCTCCTTTTGAAGACGCGCCAGTTTAATTTCGAAGGCTCTCTAAATAGCTTTGTGACTGAGATCTAGGTCTTAATTTTACTGACTAGCCCGCATGGTTTTCATCAGAGTGCTGGTAATCTCCCACAGTTCATATAAATATTTATATAAATGCATCTTCATGCAAAGCAATCTTAGAACTAGAGGTAAAAACCGGTCCCTGTGACACCGAAGCAAAAATATTAAGTGACGAGCGGCAGACGGTCGAGATGTTTCTTTGCTGGCTTCTCGTGGTTGCTTATTTACATTACTTTAAGGTAGCCCTTGTGAGAATTTCACAATCTTCTTCAATAAGATGATTCCTATAGTACGGGGCACTTATCACTTTTTCACACACGGGTAGTGTGTTGTAATTGTCCGTTTTGCTCGTTCTCTGCGGCGAGATATTAGTTACCTGTGAAGCCATTCGCCAAGGAATGATACCTTAATAGATTTTTGCTACATTGGGAGAATGTTATTTAATTGTGTTCGCAGATTCTCTCTCGTCGTGTATAATTGCTTATTTTGTAGCTAAACTATCTATTTGGGCGTCAGCGACCGACCCGTTATCAGAAATCGGTGAGCACACGCTACACCTCTCTCACTTGCAAACCCACGAGGAGACCTCGACGGGAACAAAATATGTGGATGGGTAATTGGCCGATGGAAAATGGACGCGTTCCTGAGCAGGGTGCTTGAGCGGCCCAAGGGGTGGGCTAAAGGGAACCAAAGGTGGGCCATGCCTCTCACCCTCGGGAATATTTTTGGATGTGATAGAATTTTTCAAAATATTACTTTGACACTATAAATTAATTTCGAATAGCAAAAATATAGATGGGAAAAAACACTTTTGCCACCCACAGCGTCTGAAAAGTATTTAGTTGTACTCACATGCATGCATTTGTACTATGCTTGTGTGGTTTTTTGTCAAATCCCTTCTCACACGACTGCGTGGAACTGCCATTTCCTGAATGTAGTGCTCGGTGTAATGTCTAACTCTTATCGATTACTCTTCTTTGTTGTTTTCAAGCTTCTCCTTTCAACCCTCGTCCTTCTCTGTGGGAGGGGGGCGTCCACGCCGTCCGCTGCCACAGCGGTGCGTCACATTCCCTACCTGTGGCTTCAGGGGCGGAGACCATGAGTTGCATGTCCATGTGATATTAGAATTTCCCCCTTATACTGTACTTTTAAATTCTGCATGGCCTGTCTTGTTATGGTGAAGGCCGGTCGTATTAATGGTTGTGGTTCATTTTTATTCCCTTTTTTCGAATAACAAGTAGCTAATTTATTAGTGAAATTAACCCTGGTTTTGAATCGAGTCTTCATCCAGCATGTATACTGGAGAGGAAATTCCCCTGATGAGAACGGAGACGTCGGAAAAGAACTGAGTAGAGAGCAGAACCAAAGCCTCCATCTAATTTGCGGCCTCAGAGAGTCTGTTAGTTTTAAAACATCACTCCCGCTCATTATTGCGTAGAGCAGTGTTCTCCTATTACTTTAAATTGCGCGGGACAGAAATAGAGTGCGGAGCGCTGAGAAAATACATCAGTGAGAATGAAATTCAATAGATTGTAAACCTTAAATTAGGTAGAAATATCATTACATGCTACTTATTTTTTGTAGAGGTTGTATGCATATTTATTTGTAGGGACGATCGTTTACAGACATGAGTAGCGTGAACGCACCAGGCGGTAAAGATTAACATCTCTCTCTCTCTCTCTCCTGCCAGCACTCGATAATGCCGTCCCTGTCAATTCCTCCTCTATTTGAGTTTGATGCCATGGTTGTGTAACTGAAATATGCAAGTTAACATTTATTCATCTTTCATTAATTTTCTTAATATTTCTGTCACTTGGCGTAACGCCAAGTGTCAACTCACTTACCCCAAGATCTTTAGAAATTACAGGTGTTGGGAATCATTATTCCAATATACCTTCCATTTCTGAGTAATTTTTCGCTTCATTACTCTCTATTTTTAATGCACTGTATCACTGGTTAATTGTATTTGCTATTAAATTCTGCTTCTCGAAAATTAATTAACTATCTCGGCATTTTAATAATCCCAGTTGGTCAACAAAATGCTGTTATTTTTGTTATGTTTTGTTTCATTAATAACTCTTAAGATAGTTATATTAGCATTAATCTACTGCGTCAGGGTCGGCTTTTGGTGGACCAAAGCACTGCACTCTACTGTACTACTAACCTCTAATTAAAATGGCATGTTCTTAAATCTCAATCTACATAACACAATGAAGTGTTCATTAGCTCTTCATACTTTCAGCCTCCTGAATATCCATCCAAAATTCTCATTCTTGTCCTCTCTCTACATCGGTCACCCACAGCCTCTCATCTTTGGCATCCCATTTTCCCTTAGTATCCACTGATTCCATTTGAACTGCCTTGAGCGAATTGCTCTCTTCCCATTACACGCCTAGGAATCCTCCCTTTGTGTTCTTTTAATTTTATTCCCATTTTATTTTTCCATTCTTAGCCACTTGTGCATCTCGGAAGCCCAATTCCACGCTTATTCGCATGTCTCAACGACCAGGTTTCTGAAGCATGCTAGGCTACACACCTTACTAAAGTTTTCACAAGTCTTTCGATGACATCCATAATTAGGATATATTTAAACTAAATTATCATAATATTTAAAAACTGATAGAAACGTTTTACATTTGCACGGTAATATAAAAACTCTTTGAGACATGTTCGAGCGAAATGCGTCACTCGAGTTCTGCTATGCGTTTGGATCTTCAATGAGTAATACATATTGCCTTCCACAATCTTTGTAATTTTATATTGACTTCATTGTAATTATTGCCAGTTATTAAAACGTCAACAAAATGTAATGCTGTAAATGAACTTGAAACCAGTATGATTCACTATACACCTAACCCAAGTTTAATGATTTAATCCTAATATGGCGTGAGTAAGGTAAAAGTAAATTCAAACAGCTCTTAACCATTCCAGATTTCATAATGGAAAACTCCGAACCCAGTTCTGAATTCCATTCCTTTAATGATCGTTCGTTCCTTTAGTTCCTACGTCTGAACGGTGCGAATACGATAGAATATGATAGAGCTCTAGTAACGGACCCGCTATTTTGGTGTAATTGCTTGGGGTAATTTTGCCTTTAATAAAAATTTTCCTTTAAATTCTAACTAATTACCACTTCCCTTGAAATAAATATCTCATATACATTTTTTCCCAAGCCAAAAACTCAAGCGCGAGTTTTTGACTTGAACGCTTAAGGATGTTCTTTATATTGTGGGGTTTGTGGGTGGGATAACTGAGTGTACAGCCGCGTCGAGCCAACTCAAGGGTCGATGATCTTTGATGATTAAGCCACTCAAAATTCTCCTACCCATTGCAATGCGAACGAAATCGCTAGGAATAGAACGTTTCCGCGGTGACCATACTCAAGAAGGAGATGAAATCGCTCAGGTATTATTTGGAGGCACTTTTTGCCGAACTTGGAGCGATAGGTGCAGAGCCAACGGGGTCGGAGGAAAATGAAATTTCCTGGGTGTTGCTAAATCAATTGAGAAACGCCAAGATATGCTGTAGCTTAGCCTCTAGGTGTTCCGGGTTTGATGCAAAATATTCCTCAAATGCCTTCCTTTGTAAAATAAACATATTAGGGATTTTTTGAAAATCCGTTGAACAAGCATCCGTAGATATATAGTAGTAACTTTCCGGGACTCATCTACAAAATGTATTTACAACATGAGAGTAATTGAGCCAGAAGCCCTGAGTTCATCGTAAAAAAAGTTCACCATTTCCCTCATTCTCTATATTCGAAACTATATTTTACTTATTTTAGGGGGATCTTTTGTAGATTAGGAATTCTACAAAAATGAGCAAGTAGTACTTGTTGCCAAGGGGAGAGAAGAAATCAAAATCTCGAAGAATTGTAAAGAAATCGGGAGGAAATACCGGAAATATAATTTCAGGTGACGTTCAATAAAAACCAAACCTATAACATAAAGTCGTGAATGCTCCCAGTCCATCCCGCGTCGATCTCGTACGTTAGCTACGAAGCTTGTTATTCTCGAGATTTTAGCATATTTTTTTATAATCCGAACTTCTATAACAATATTATACAAAGTCTTGCACTATTCCCTTCAAGAAATAATTGTTGCGGTCCACAACTGGGTCATTTTGTACATATAATGATATTAAATTGGATTATTGAAAGGTATTGCAAAACATTAATACATTCATACGAAGCAGATAATCAAGAAAGAGAAAAGCTTCCTTAACAACGAAAGAGAATGTTAAATGTAAAGTTAACATAATTAGGTCAAATTCTCTGTGGGTGCCCGGCGGCCATCTTGATGACATGTTTCGGATTGACCTTCTGCTGCTGAATATTGCATTAATGTTTGTTTACTGATGTAAAATGAAAAGGAATCCAATTTCAACGAATTCCTATTAGTTCTAAAAAAAGATTTAAAATAAATTCTAAAAATATAGTTTTTGTCTCTCGGTGGAACGGCTTGAGATTTATCATCGATATTCATTTAATTAAGCGATAAAACAATTTTTTTAATATATGCACCATTATAAATTTTATATGATTGCGCAGTGGCCAGTTTTTCGTGAGATCGACATGCTTATCTAGACTTTTAATCCATCTGGTGGTAGTCCTCCACTGGTGTAAGAGCATGTATAAAATCATGAATTTTCGATGTCAGTTTAATAGAAACTAACACGAAACGATCCTCTTCAAGATGAAAATCGTCATGTGACAGAGTGCACACAAAGCTACGTATTCAGAAAAGGTTATCAAAATGACACATACTTGACGGCTCAATGCAACCTCTTTCACAAATGTTCAATGTGGGTAGGGGATGTGAGGGGAGTCTCTCAAGGTATTCAGGGCATTGGACGTAGTAGTTATTTCCAAACTAAGTCTGTCAACGAGAAAGGGTTAATGATGCGTAAGTGTTTTCCGAAATCAGCAACGATGTTCTGTAGGGATTTTAATCGTTTTTATCGATTTTTTTAAAATTCAAACATTTAAATATATAACATTAAAATTCCTGGTGAAGAGAGAGATTTGAAAAACGTTTAAAATTAAGCTAATATAGGAATTTAGGAATATGTCGAGCTTTGAACTTTCCAAAAATAACTTGGACTTTTCTTACATAATTAATTTAATACTATAGAAATGCTTACCTGTAATCATTCTACATGTACGCTATTAAATGATAATTTGAATGTTTTGACGCGTAGTGGGTCAGCATTGCAAATGCTGTATTGTAATAAGATCCTCCACCTTTGGCCAGAGGAATTTGCAAAGGGACTACCTTTCGATTGCTGAGAGCTCGAAATGAAATTAATTATTTCAAGAAACCTTTGGATACAAAAATGAATAAGAAGTCTGTGACTTAAAGCCAGGTACATTCACTAAATCCCTCCTACCATCCTGCCTGCATTTCATCCCCGTAAAATTTCATCCTATCATAGATATGTTGCCGGTGAATTAATGTGAACAAAGTTGACGGAATTATGATTCAAATATGATTTTTATAGCTATCATTTCCTTATAAATTCGAAGACAGATTGGCCAGTTATTGTGGACTTAATTAGTAATTTTTCGGTCCTCCCTGTTTCTCCCACTCAAGTGTAGAAATCCAAAATCCAACTCCGTCGGCCCCAGTTACATAGTCTTCACTGTTCTTTGTGCAAATTGATGATTCCAGGGTCGATGAGGCTGATGGAGGGGTCTGCGTAGAGCGGAGACCAATTTTCTTCCGAAACTTTGCCTTCGTTTATATTAATATCAATATTGTTTTTTCCCTTAGAAATCATCCAGGGCTAAGGTTTGGCTTTCTGACTTGCAGATTTAACGCGGTGGCTGTGTCACCTGTGCGCCCAATGACTCAAGAGATGGACGCCGGTCAAGCTATTTGATGCCATGGTATTGGAGTCTATTCTTTAGACGTTCCGTCAATTCTTTTTTTTTTAGATATTTCCTGCTCTCGCATTCCGGAACCATATTTTGTATTGAGTCATTTCCGTGAGGCACCTCATCTATGAACCTTTGTAGTCCTATAAGGAATTTTCTAAATCCATACCTATCTGCAATACTAGCCGGCCAAAGCACCCTATAACTGCTGTAGTAACTGCCTAAATGGCATTTATTCCTACGTAATGGAATCTGTGCGTGCTCCACAAATAACACGGTTCTAATGAAGCCTGAAAAGACCATAGGATCTATGTTGAAATATGCTATATTGCATGTACGCACACTGTAATGTAAAGTATGTTAACATCAGTTTCATGTTCTGTGAACGGTAGTATGTTATTTCCAATCGTCATATTAATAGTAAATTCATCAGAAAGTGAGAACAGATGCCGTTAGGTTGAAATCAGCTTAATGCATGCTAAAAAAGTTTGTCTACTGTTTCAAAGATAGGTAGATTTTTCGAAATTAATTGAACGGAAAAAAATCAGGAGCTTTTGCTTTCAAAATGCGGGTGGGCTCCCACTAAAGTACAATTATTTTTATTTTTTCGCTTTTGTTTATCCATGGACACCTTAATTGTATTTTAGGGATGAGGTAATGTCTTCTTATTCAATGTTCATTTTCTCTTCCGCAGTTTTATAACCATAACAATGATATCAAATACCCACAGGATAAAAACTTGAACTATGCGAAAGTGACTTCAAAAATAAAACAAAACCATTATAATATCTACTTCTTAATTGGTACTTCTTGGAAGGCATTATTGTCAATATTTCGCTAAAAGTAAATTATTCAATAAATTTAGAGATTTGCTGCGAAAATTTTCATGCTTCTCGTAGTGTGCGTGAGACATTTTGAATGTCTTTCCGTGCTGTCAAGCGAATAACCTTGTGGTAATATACCGCTATGTGTTTGAGCGATTATACAGGTATACACTCCATAAATATGAAAATCGATATGAGTCATATTCCAAATGAAAATGCTCTCCCAGAGTTTTTATTTACGCATATTTGAAATTTTTGCTTTTATGTTTACCCTAGCTAAAGCACAACTCTCAAAATTTGCTGGACTAGTAGGACTGCAGTGTCACATAAAAATTTAATCATTGGGATGGTTTGCGTAGTGAATCAAATCCATGAACCAAGAATCACGAAGTTGTGGTAAATCACACCTGTAGGGAAGTTCCTGCCTTCAGTCGAAGTATGCAATACGTGTAGTCCATGATATTTTCCCTCTGGTATGAAGCATTCCAGCCGATATCTCCGGGGACTTATTTTGAGAGGTTGTTTTTCAGGTTCCACTCTTGAAATAGATTTCAGTGTTTTCTCCCAAAAATATATTTTCCACGGATGGAAAAACTTCCGTAGACTATACTACTGTCCTTTCCCGAACTCTACGGATGGTTTATGCTTTGAGGCCCGTTACGCAATGCGGCAACTTGACCCTGGTATCTTCACTTCGTGAAAAACCATTAATACATTTAACCAATTGTATATCCCAGAAGAGTTCTTCATCCCGAGAAAATATAATAAAAATGAACTTTTCGCTCGGGTCCTTCATTTTATTAGGTAGAAAATCCATAATCTCATTTTGTACACTCGGACGTAAATACTGGCCATTAATGCTTTTATTTAGAACCCTTTTGAAATGATTGGTCGAGACAACCTAATTTGGCAAAATACTCAATAAAACCTAAATAAATTCCATTATGATCCTGGAATATTTTTTATTCTTTTCAAGTACTGCTAGATAGATTGTAATGAAGAAAATGATGGCACATAAAATTCTATAGTAACTAAAATATATATCCAGGAGTAGGCGCACCCACGTCCAACACGAGAGGCGCTACTTTCCCACCACCGCCTCAAGGTGAGACGAGAGACCCCCCTCAAGGTCAGGGCCGATTGCAGCTGCACACCGCCCCACCGATCCAGTGTCATTCGCTTGAACCCCGCTTCTCGCATTTTTTCAAACTATATCCTGCACCGGAACATCGAGTGGGCCCAATCAATACCATTACCTGAATCTGAGTCCCAAGATAGAAGATCTTCAAGAATGGTGTGCCCTGATGTAGGAGGTCTATTTAGAAGGTATCCATCCATGCAACATTTTGAGGAAAATAGCCCGTGAACCTAGAACAATGGAGCCTTAGTCCCCTACGAATTTCTCCCCTTGGGACCTCACTCATTTTTCCCAGCGCTTCTTCCACTTTTCAAAACAATCGGCAAAGTCCTTTTTCGGAATGGCCATCAGCTGCCTCATCGCATTATTTTTTATCTCATCCATGCCAAGAATTTCGTGCTACAGTTTCAGAGGACTTAGAACACGCCGCAAACGATGACGCAGGTTATCTAATAAAGGCTGAACTGAAGATGAAGGTCCACCATGACAAGAAAGGTCATAACCGGCATGTCTTATTATGGTGGAAGCCTGTCGTATACATGGTTTTGGTTAATTTTGATTCCAATTTTTCGCATAAAAACAATTAATTTATTAGGTGAAATAAACCTTGTTATGAATTAAGTCTTTTTCCAGCATGTATGAAAATTTGCACGCTATTGATAGTTTTTGATGAATATTTTCCCTTTTCCCTTCCTCTTCCATATCCTCCCAAATCACTCAACCGTCCCACCTGATACATGCACCCCCTGCCACACACCTTTTTTTGGACCGCGGCGTATTAATGACGATGTCGAAAATGAGTCATAGGTCGACTGCTGACCCTGAAACAAAAACCCCGTCTTCCCTGCACTCAGTTGACGAGATGAAGGAGAATTCGACGAGGCAGTTGATGACCTTTCCGAAAAAGGACTTAGCTGATTGTTTTGAATAGTGGAAGAAGCGCTAGGATAAGTTTTTGACGTCCCAAGGGGAGTACTTCGAAGGGGACTAAGGCCTTATTGTTCTACATAAGCTATTTATGTCAAAATATTTCATGAATGGATACTTTCAGGACAGACCTCGTATTGATTCCCCCTTTTGAATTGAGTATTGAGTTTTTTATAGGCACCGAGACATCAGGAAAGCTCTTGCAAAACGCCAATCTGACGCCATAACACGGTGAAAGATTGCTGATGAGAAAAATTCCAATGAACTGAACACTGAAACAAAGTGATGGTTTTTGGTAAAATTTCAATCGAACGTTGTACATAATGCAGAGATCAGCTGTCGCCAGCAACTAAACCCAGATACCTTCCATGAATGCATATTCAGTCCGCTGATCTCATTGGTGTCTCTCTCTGAACTTCGAACATCCATTTTTATTCTAATGAATAATTTGAAAATGGCAGGCAAATTTACACTATAGACTCGGGGGTATCGCAAAAACTTGCTTGTCATCAAGTGAGACTTCACAGCTGATGTCCTGAAATATATGGAAATTTCAATTCAGTTCCTCCGCCCAATAATGGCGCCCCGTTATTATTTGATGTTAATTTTTAACTGTCTAGACCGCAGTCAACCATAGACAGTTAACCATATTATTGCAAATTCATGTGAAAGTATAATCAATTCTGACGCTAAGGGATTGAGTGCAAAGGTTTCATTTTTTCTAGAAAACGTTCCATGTTCCAATCTTTTAACTCTCCCTCCTTTCTTGCTGGCGTTGGACCACTTCGTCATACCCCATTCCAATGTCATTTATCCCATACTTTGCATGTTATACATCTGTAACTGTTTTTATTATTTGCAACCTAGCGATACCTTCAGCCAGTATCCATGTTATCCGTGAAAATGGGGGCCAATAATATGATATCATAATATGGGATCGATAGCGGGATTGGCCATACAATTCTAATAATATTATTAATGAGCGGTTTACGTGAAAGTTTGGGTGTTTTGAAATTGACAGCTAAAATGGATTGATTAAGATTTTACGAAACCGAATGAATAAGGTGGCTAGTGTCCTGGGTTCCCACCCCTAGGTCACTAGTTCGTATCCCGGCAGTGGCAGAATTTTTCATTGTTAATCCGATGCTGCTCAGGTTTTACATTTAGAGAACTTAAGAGTGGAGTACGCCGTCCTTCGGATAGTAGGTTCAATTATGCAACCCTTTTTGACGCTTGTTGTTAAGGGAATAGACTAAACCAACGTCAGGTTTTTCTCAATCCTTTCACATCCCCTGACAATCCAACCTCAACCCCAAAAACCTATCGATCCGTAATGACGTATATTATTTCAGCCATTGGTCACCTCCCCTAACGACTCGAATACAATAACGACTTTATGTGGCCGGCCTTGCGCTATGGTACACTCCTGACAAGTCTTATCCTATGTGCTGAATATCACATATTCGTATGAAGGCATTTCCGCAAAAATATCTTTTTGATGGATGGATGGATGAGCACAAGACAGTGAAGCATTTAACCGGGCGTTTATTTTTAATTTGAATAGCAGAGCTACTGCTCTCGTAGGTTAAAGAATGACCGAAATGAAAATGAGGGCATGTAATTAGGCATAAATGGAATTATTATTTTAATTATTGACCTACTTCGTCTGAGTAGCTTGGCTGGTACCAAATTCGCCGCGGATTCAATTCCCGTATGGGGAATTTGAGCCTTGTTCCTTGTTTTACAAATATAGTTTGCTGTATTTTGGTTATGAAAAAGTCAAAATCCGAATTAAACATTGCAAAAAACACTTATAAAACCTGTAAATCCAATTATACCATTGATTTGTGTATCAACCTTCTCCCTGCATTTTCATTTGTTCCTGAATGCGTTGCATGCGGTCATGGCATCCTCTTGGGTACAGTCTTCCACACACATTATTCCTGGTGCCATAATATTATGCACCGTCGCAGAAGTAGCCTCTTGGGAAATATGTCAAAGTAATTAGAAATTTATTTCAGGCATCTGTAAAGAATAAGGCGTTTGCAAGATCAGTGCCATAGCTTCAGGTTATAATGGGAATTTTTGACGCATTGAGCCTGTAGTAGTTTTTCTCGTTGCATTATGGTTTAGAATCTCTAAAGGATTTTGTTTCCTGCCACATATATTTCTTAATGAACCTTGAGTGCTTAAAATGATCTGACTGCGAAGCTCTAGGATACCGCGCAACTAGTCCTTGTTTAAAAACAATTTATCTTCCAATACTTATGTCTAAAAGATCTTTTGAAAGTTTAAACAGAAATTAAATCTTCGATGAAATACCTTTGTGACTGGAAGGGTTTAGATGAAATGACTTAAGGCGTTATGCCGATCCATCAAAGGAAACAACTGCGATATGAATTTTTATAATTAAAAAATTTTCATGGCTGGCCAATGGTGTATTATTCTTCAATTAATGCTTCTTTAAGGAAATTGGAAAAACTTTGAAAAGGGAAACAAAATGACTTAGCCCTGTCGGAAAGGAATAATTGGGAATAATTTGTTTTAAGCTCGCATATTCCATTATTAATTGTTGAGGAATTCTCACGTTGCCGCGTTAATTATGCTTGACTAATAAACTACTGCTCAAAGTTTTTACCAAAGTAAAAATCCCTACTTGGCTACATTAATAGCGTTGAGAAATTAATTTAAACCTGGTTCAATAATGCTTTTTAAAGCGAAATGGAATATTAAAATTTGACGTAACCTTAAAGCTAAGTAATTGTGGCATACATAGAACATCATCCGTACGCACGGAAATATTGATTCGTCGTTCCCATTCGGCAACACTGTGAAATGTGGCAAGCAGCCAAATAGATGAGTATGGTACGGCACGCAATAGAGTTTACTGTTACTCTAATAACTCCGCATAGTTTTGGTAACGGAGTTTACATTGATTACAGCTTGAAAGCTAGCGATATGTAATTCATGAGATTTCAAGTAAGATTAATGCTACACGCTAGAGGGGTATTTCCTTAAAAAAAATCAAATTAACTTAAATCGGAGCCAACCTTTCCATAGCACTTCCGTACCATGTTATTTAAATAAATAACTCGCCCCTCAGGATCGTGAACAACACTTACGCTTCCAAAGTAACTGATTAACTTCAAGTTTCTCCCTCGTGTGACTCGGGGAAAATCCCCTAGTTGTCCATCCTTCGGGTGAGCCGAAGTCATGCCTCTTCACAATTCTGAATTCCCTCTGCGGGCTGAACATTCATTCCGCCTATCCATCGGGAGCAGCCTCCCTCCATTCTGGTTCCCTCTTTTAACCCCGAATGATTCACCTCTTTTAGACCTGCTATCACTTGTTAGAGCGAATGTACAAGAGCATGTGCTCTATCGTCGCAGGTGTTTCACTTAAGAATGTGGGTGCGAAGGAAGAAAAAAGGTCAGTGCCACGTATAAATTGTGTTTCCGGGCGTGGAAGTAGAAATTATGACGTCAATCCACGAGAAACGCCACTAGTTGAGTTTTATGTCTAGTGCTCCGCAAATTAAGAAAAGATTTTTTTAAATTATTTATGTTATAGGGTTCATGACGATGTGGCGCGCTGCTTGTTCATACCGCCGATGTGCGTCGAAGTGGCCGCGTGAGATGCATTTTACTTGCTAAGGAAGAGAGTGAAACCCTGGAAAAATCTTCAAATAGGTGTTTACCAACAAAATATTCTGTGGCAATAGAGCATGATAGAATATTTCTTACACAAAATTGTCCCCATTCTTTTGACCTGCTCTCATTCCTTGAGGGCTAGCATGCAAAAGCATAGGTTTACCCTCGTAGGTGTCTCGCCAATGAACGTGTGTGAAGAAATAAAAAAGATCACAATCCTCGGGAAGTCCCTCCATTAGGTTTTAGCCAAAAAAATGCACTCTGGGTGTAAAGATTGATAAAATACCTCTATCACTTAGAATATTATTACCTTTTACTATTTCAGTAACTTTAAAAAGATACAGGGTATTGCTAGAATTTGCCTCCTTTTTCCAGATCTTCACCGCACCCGTTGATATTTTGACAATAGTTTTCCTGGTGTTCGGAGGAAGGAGCTTTGATTTGAAGATGTGATTGGAACTCCAGCGAAACTGTTGTCAACAATGTCAACGTACGCCCTGATGACCCAATAAATGGAGATAAATCCTACTGTTAAACGCCGCGGAAACCTAATAGCCAACGTAATAGATAATTGCGCAACTCTACCACAATGTGAACTTTCGGTGTCCGTTATTCGGGCGGAATCCGAATCATCAATGAACATCTGAAAGTTTTGAATATTTCGCAGGCTTGAGAAACACGACTTAGTCATGTGGTTAGTCGTGTTTCGTAATGGAGGTGGTTTCGTGTCGTGTGGAAATAATGGAGGCCTACACATAGATTTATATTAAAGAATACGTGTATTCACTTGCAAAAGAGGATTTTTTTGACGATCCAGAAAGGAAGATGTTGGCTATCTCTTTTTGATTGCCTCCTGCGAAATTTTGCTGTAGATGTGAAGACCTTTCGAAAAAATTCTGGCTAAATCATAAGATTTTGTTCATTAAATAACAAAATGAGAACCTTCTTTTTTCGATGTAATTTTATCCATAGAAGTTGTAAACTGCGCGTTCTTTCTATCAAGAGACTCATTTGTGTCTAATATCTCGTATTCGCAAATTTGTCCAAACGTAACTTGGAACATGAACTTTGATTTCATTGCGCAAACTCTAGGTATTGATATACGGGGAAATAACGTCATAGTTAGTGTTTGCTCAGACAATAGTAATATTTTATTATTTTTTTAATAATGTTTAACATTGTGGACGTGAATACAAAATTTTCCTTGTGATCAGAGCCATTTTTCTTCATCATATTTCCCAAATCTCTATAAAAAAATAACATATTTTGTCTTCAGTGTTCCAATGAGAAAGACAGCAAGCGAGTCACCTTAGAATGTTCCAGATATTGAGGAAACAGGTGTGCTCATTGACTAAAATAATGCCAAAATAGTGATCAATGTCTTCCTTCACTCAATGTAGCAGTAGAAAAATCCTTTCACATCATCAGCGTATGAATGTTCTTCCCCTAGCTACGGCGTCGATTTCCTTTGGTTCGACAAAATAACCTCCCCCAACACAATAGGACCGATCCCTTAATGGCACCCCAGGAGTTTTAGGAATGGGAGTGGAAGACTTTCTCTTGGAGATTTTGCCCCTTTCCACTTTCGGTCCCGGGGTTCTCAGCGGTGCTCTATCTTCCCTGGCAACGTTCCTCGGCGGCTCGTTGCCGTCTGAAGAGTGGAATTCCCTTTTTCTTCTATTCGTTCTTATCCCCCAGTCTGTCAGCTGATATACTGTATCGAGAAACATAATAATTTCCCGAGCCAGCACCCTGCCTTGCGGATTCCAAGATATAGTCCACACTTTGATCGGATGCACACTCATCTCTGTAAATGAGAGAAAATTAGCATTAGCAAAACTTTGATGCTGTTAAGCCTTACACGCACAACTTTCAATGTGAAGCTCATTCGGTGGGGATGGAAATGGTTTTGGAAATGGTGATGGACATCAGGCTTCCTATGCCATGGTAAACGCTATATAATGCTAAGGTGAAGGAATCAATAGAGTAGTAGTGTAAATCTAACGACGTGTATCTGGAGTTACATTGTCATGCCTGCCTATGAAAGAAGTACAGAAGGAAACCAGGTGGTCTGAATTCCTAAGGCGTGTATGTTTTGCGTTCACCGTTACAGGATAGCCGGTCACACCAAGCTCAAGTAAATAGAGTACTTGAAATCAAGTGAGGGGTACATGGCAGGCTATTCCTCTACATTGAGGTTTAAGTAGTTATTTTTCCACAATATAGTAGCTGCTACATCCCCCATGTCTAGCAATTTATTCTCCTTGAACACTTAATTTAGATAGTATCTTTTCGTAGCCTTTTAACAGTCCTCAGAATACGCCAAAAATTCATATCTATGACTTCATTGAGTACCCGTAATGCCACAATTTAGATATCTGATTTTAGGATCTACATCTACATAATACCCCGCAAGGCGCCGCAAGGGCTTGTGGCGGGGAGTGTTAGGTCAGCACCCGTAGCAAGGAACAGTACCACATACAAAATCAACCCATGAATGCAACACTACACCCTACATGTGTTTATCAATAAATATAGGGTCCAATTTTAGAAAAACAACGAATTAAAAATCTGTCTTCAAAAATCAAAAAAACTGATAAAGTAGTTGATTTATTAGACACCCTTTATTAGTTGATGTGTAAGAGAAGTAATATTTAAATATGTATTGCTATTACGGGGCTTGCTCGAGTATTAAAATAATATGATGCGGGGTACCTTTTTCGTGCATTGAACAGAGTGAAGAATAATTAACATTTCAAGTACCGATATCCCTAATTATTTCATAAGATTCGTAAAATATTCGTACCTCTGAGTTGGTAAATAATGTGTAATACTTCAGGCTCCATCCTGCAGTTTCTATATCCAGGGAAAATACCTGAAAGAGAAACACAGACGCCGAAGATGAAACTCTGGTTTTTAATCAATCTATAGATCATAACTATAGGTTTTATTTAAATCATAACTATAGATTTTGGACGGGGATTAATTTGAACTGCTGGGAATCATGTTTCAATGATATTAGATTTAAATTTGAGCAAACCTGTTATTTGTCATTTGAATGAACACTACAACCGACTTATTTTACCCGTTTCAACGGGTAAATATTATTATCAAGGAACTTATGCTAGGGATCCACACTCCTATGTATACTAAGAGTGCTGCGGAGAGGGAAGGTGAGTGGAGGAAGTGGGAGAAAAGTGCATGGGTGAATGACTGAAGTGCGTACATTGAGGGAGGGGAAGTGGTTGGATGATGATTATCCTCAAGTTTAGGCTAAAGTGAAAATAAGTGCCGTGACTGTGAATCATGTCCACTCTTAGTAGGAAACAGGAAATAAGGGTCAATAAAATGGAAACACGTGGTCATTAACCAGGAAGTCATTTCGAAAATTACCCATTCGAAATATAGCCAAAAAAATCCAATTTAGATCCATTACATTCAGAGTGGGATTCAGGATCAAAATCACCCGTTTCCTTGAATTAAAATATATGCTTGGAAAAATTAGAGGTCACGTCATTTCCCTTCTCCCTCTACTTACCTTATCTCCTATGGAGACAGTAGGTTTATGTAGGAGTAAAAACCACATATTTTGACCGGGTAATTTGCAACATCATGTGAAACCATGTACTGTTGTCAATAAATTGGCGTGGAATATTAACACGTGATTTATCATTCTGTGATGCTAAGGCTACATAAAGCTGATCCTCAATTAATTCTTTATAATTATTAGAGTAATGACGGCCTAGCATTTTTAGAGCATAAAGAGTAAGCACTTATACTGCGTAATACTAGCATGTTTTGGAATGGTGAGTCCAATTCTAAAACTAAACTTAAAACTACTCAAATAGTTTTTGTGTTTGTACACCTTGCTCAGTTATAGCCAATACCGAGACATTAATACAAATTTCGTCGTATTTCCGAAATCAATTACGAATGTTATGGTTAGTCGCATGATGAGAATTCAAAACTAAAAGTTCGCACCGGAGTTTATCTTCATGTGTCATGTTCCAATGCTCGAAAAATTTACTTAAGTAGACCAGTGATAGCAGGGGTCAAAAAGCCATACTACTAATTTTGGTTTGGGAGGCGGAAATGGTAGAGGTGATGGAAACAGAATGAAGCGTTGAGATTGGAGATTAAGGTTTTCAGGAATTCAGTACTACAGGGTTCGTCCGGAAAATAAGTGTACTGACTCCTGGGCTGGGCCCGCCGCTCCAGGCGCGCCCAGCACCGCTCTGACGGGCTGCAATTGAAGGGGGGTATGTTGGCAAGCGACGCTGAAAAAGTCAGTCGGCTCTGAGCTGTGGTATAGTGAGGAGCTCTGTTAACGCGAACCTCCACGCTTCGACCCACGTCACGGAACGCGATGCCGAAGTTTTTGGAGCAGCGTTATTCCATCAAATTTGCGGTAAAGCTTGGGAAATCGTCTACCGAAACTGTCGGTATGATTAACCAGGCTTACGGGGAGTCAGCCATGTCCAGAAACATGATCTTTCGGTGGCACAAGATGTTCGTGGAGGGCAGAGAAGAGGTCGACGACGAGTCTTCGAGAGGTTCCCGATGATGCCTTCGCGGGAGCGTTCCAGGAATGGGAACGCCGCTGGAACAAGTGTATCGACTCACAAGGGTCCTATTTTGAGGAATATTAGCTTAAGATATGTAAAAGTGTAATAAATTTCTTTTTCCTGAGCTCAGTACACTTATTTTCCGGACAAACCCTGTATGCTGCCAGAGACGGAAGACATCGTCAATATATCTCGGCCGAAATAGGGGTTTCAGGGGTTCATTTGACAGGGATTCTTTTTCTACAAGACCAAGTTAGAGGTTGGCATAGGACGGGCTGTACCCACTTCCCATGGCACAACCCTTAATCTATGTGTAGGATTTACTAACAAAGGAAAAGGAATTACAGACGAGGATGAAATCGGAAAGGATAAGGGGAAATGGATTGCTGGGTATGTAAGAATTAGGGCGTTGGGAAAGGTGGTAACGGAGGAATGAGAGACTTTATGAGTGAGGAATTGGTGTGTTGAGAGACGTGGCATCAATGATGGCCATGGTAATTTGGGTATCTGGAGGAAGGCAGGTCGGTTGAAGTCTTCCCAGGAAATATTTGTATCTTTTCCTTCACCGCTACCGTATCCAACTCACAAATCACCCAACTAGACGTCAGCATAATGGTAATCGGCAAACAATCCACACTTCTATGCATATAAAACCAACTTGCAAGCAAGAATACGTCCACCAAAATAGTTGCCACCCTTATCACACAAAACGCTCCATCCCTTACTCCCTTTCCATACGCGGGCACAGAATCTGAAATCATCCCGATTCCGTTGATAAATTTCTCTCAAACCTACACGATTCCTTCCTTCAACGAGGATACCCTGTGCTCCTCTGAATAAAAGAATTCGATAACTCCCAAACTTCCAAAAAAGTAGTGGTTTTGTTTGATCGATTCGGATGGAAATACTTGCCTTGCGGAATGATAGCGAGTTATGGCCTCGCTACTCGAAGAAAAACATATTAATCAAATCAATTTTCCGAACGCGCAGTCATAAAAATTAGTATTTTTTCTGGAAATAATGCATTGAACCCTATAGATCACGGCTGCAGCGTTTGATCCTGAAATGCCTTTATATCTACGTTTGGTTGAAAATCATGGTCTGAAAATCATTGTAAGATATGCCGATATTTTTTATATTACTTTCTGCCCTTATAATTGAGCATCGCCTGTACTTCATTAAAAGATGTCACATGTGAAATTATTTGAGACTCATTGTGACTCTTAAAAAACTCTTTATTACTATTTTCAGAATGAAGGGGCCTTCATCGTCAAATTTTTGTCCACCATCCCTGAGAAAACGCTTGACGTTGAACAAAGACTTGGATATGACTTCCAAACAGGTAAGTTAACGAGTGCATGATTTAGACCGAGGTTTTGGCAAGGATATCGAAGGTCACTTGTGAAGTGTCCTCCTGCATGCATTTTTATTTGATGCCCTCGATACAGTTAAATCACTGTCATTCTGTCTAGTGTATATTAATTTGACAACAGAATTGGGAAATAGAATAATCATATCAGGCATTCCACGAAGATTTATTTTTAAATTCATGTGTAACTCAAGTCTTATGCCGGAAGTCAATAGCCTGCGTATTACATACATGTATGCGAACATGTAATTATCATCAGTATTTTAGTTCTTACACAGGTTTGCTGTAGAACTTCATCTATCCATAACACACGTAATTCCCTAGATTATCCACAGTCCGTCAACAAAGTTATAATGTTTGACGTCGCGTTCACGAATGTTAGTGTGTTTCATCTCCTCTACCACACACCCTAGTGGCGGGCAGTATTCATGCAGACATATAGAAGCTGAGGGTGTCCTGCGTCGTCACATGGAAATGAACACTGGCCTCCTGTCAATACCTCAGAGGTCTATCAATGGGACTTCTGCGCCGCGGAATTGAGCAATTATTTCGAAAGTAGTTATTGCACATGAGTCTTAACAACACTGAACATTCTATTTAGCAATTTTTTATCGAGAACATGGAATCATAGCCACCACCATTCAAATATTTTTACTCGATGGATTTATAATATCTTATAATTTTTTAGAAATTTAAACAAAGGCGAACATTAGGGCAGAAGCTCGCTAGTCTTCAAAATCAAAATGTAAAAAAAAACTTCACCCGAGAAGTATTTTACACCAATGGTATAATTGCATATTAAAATTTTGTAAATTCTTGGTAACATTCAGAAAATCGTGATCTTAACTCTTATTCATTCCATTTAATATGAATTAATCTGGCCTAAACTTGAAAAGTTCTTGTTCACTGGAAGTTATTTAAGGTCTTTAATAATAAAACAAATGTGTTATGAAGAATAGACGACATAAATATAAATTACCAAGTTATAGGATTGTGTTACAGTCATTTCGTGTTTCGCGGATATTGGTTTTGCATATGCTTGGTCTCTAGACCAGGAGCTGTAGCTTAGCTGTATCTAAGCTGTAGCTTTTTTACCAGAAAAAAGCTACAGCTTAGCTATGAGTGAAGCAAAGAGACGGATAAACATGATGATTAAATGGAGGGTAATTAGATGACAGACTTATGAGGGAGTAATGGTGGGAGGTTGTAGTTAACGAATGTTTGGATTGAAATAATGTTATTGGTGATTACAGCGCGCTATTTATAGTGTCTCTGTAGATTTTAAAGGTAGATATATACTTGTTCAATCCTAATTTCACCTTATTTCTCACAATTTTTATTTTAGACGTATTATTTCAAGTTCATTCTGTATTCCGATTTGCCGCATATTAATTCTTGGTGGGATTTTAAACTTGGTAAAAAGAAAATCCGTATTACTTTGTAATTGCGGCGAATACCCCCAAATTACAAAATTATATCCCTATCAAAAATTAGCACTGCTTTAATATCAATGGGTAGACATTAGTGAATACATGACCGAAGTCTGATAAAATGACTCTGTGAATGTACGGGAACCCGTAGGTTGTTTTATAATTCAATAGAAGTAATGAAAATAATTATTTTTATTCGTGAATATAAACATTAAATTTAAAATTTTGACTTTAACTCTGTCATTGAAGTTGACAGTTTAACAAAATTAACGCAATGCTTTCGTTAATAATTACGATAATTAACTTCAGTAATTAAATTATTTCAAGCAGTGGCAAGAAGGTTTCAGCCGTAACTCTATAGAATCGATTCATATTAAAAATGAAAAAATAGCAACTTTGTGATTCCAAAGAGAATTTATTTCGATACGACCTGGGTTTCGACGTTCAGCATCGAAACCCTGAAGATGACGTTTAACGTCGAAATCCAGGTGGTATCGAAATTAATTTTCTGTGCAACCACAAAGTTACTATTCTTTCATTTCCAAGTAGTAGCTGTATGACGAAGGGGAGGTGAGTGACAGCTGAGATCAGCTGCACCATAAGGGATCGCTGAGTTACTTGGTAGGGACTAGAATTTAAAAAAATAGGGGAAGAAGAAAGAGATGAAAGGAGGGAAATCCGATGTCGGCATTATCTTACTGTTAACAAAAGGCACCATGGATTCACAAAATAAAAGACCATTGGCTGACGATTTACTTCACATTACTCCAATTTAGAAATAGGAATACTTTTGGAAAATTCTACCAGCGCCGGGATATAAACCCGGGCTCGCAGGTTAGGACCCTAATGACTAGGCACAGCACTCACTCCATCCCCGCAATCCTTCAAAATTGTCATTAAACAGCAGTACTTTCCTCTTATGGCGCAATCACGTCGTCGTGCAACTGTATTCGAATGACGACTATTGTTCAGGAGGGATATATCCCGAAAAGAGGGGAGATTATTATTATTATTATTATTAAAAATACACATGTGCTGATAGACATTGTCAGGTGGCACACAAGTCCCAAATAATTGCAAAAGATAATACATAAAACTAGACTTCAAAACACAAATCTCTTTAACAAAACAAGTGAATCCCCATCCCATTTACAACCATTAGTGATAGTAGAGATAGTGGTTTTCCCGCGACAGGCTCTCATAAAATCCATAAAATCCTCAGGAATTTTAAAATGAAGAAAGGCTATTAAAGACTAGGCAAAAAATATATTAGAGCTCGAGTGTTTAATTATTTTTTCATGCACGTGACGTCAGTATCATTTTCTTCCTGAACCTCTGAAAGCAAAAAAGCGTGTTCTTCTCTCGGTTCGTACAATAAATAATTCTTGCACATTGGAGTTAAAGGATTGAAATAAATAAACCGAATCAATAAAAGTGGAATTTGAGGAAAAATAATAGTTCACCATCAGAAAGATGATAGGCTAAATGTAATTCAATAAAAAGATTCTCTAATTCGTGATTGTGTGTGATACAAAGGGACCCTTGAATCATTCACTACACCCACGCCGTGTTTACGGAATTTTTACTAATGCGACAAGGGTCAATTGTACAAAAATATTAGATATAAACGGAGAGAAAACATAAAGAAAAAGATACTTGTTATGTGATGTGCGATATTATTGGTAAGTCGCACACACACCCGTACTCAAGTCTTCTTTCGCTTATCCAAAGCCGAACAACGGCGACATTAACGCCCAAAATTCCTAACACCCTCTGATTCATGTGCCAAAACAGGATAACTCTTCATTAAAGGATTGTCATCGTCGTTTTTAATTCGTAAGCTAAGGTTTTTCGAAAGCGTTAGACGGAAAGGGGGCAATGTGGGGTCTTCAGTTTCCCATCCATTGATGAACACATCGAAGTCCACTGCACTAACCTACAGCATGCATGGGTTCTCTCTATAATTTCGGCGTGCGTACCAGTTGCAAAAATAGGCAAGAAAAATACTGCAGCTTATTTAAGATTCATTGAACCACGATCTTGTGGGTTATACAACACCTATAGTAAAGACAGACCTTCAACCGTAACGGTGCAGCAGTGTTCCATCCAGGCTGAGAATAATTGCTTAAGGCATACTGTAGGTATAAGCTCACCAACCGCTAGGACTTTGCAAAAAACCTACAATTATTACTCATTTGTTTCAAAGAAGATTTTGTCAAAGAAGGTGTTGCACCAAAGACATATGCCTAACACATAAATACGGAGGAAATGGTGAGAGGCATGGTGAGAGCTGGAGGTGGAGTGTAAGTCTTGGGTAGTTCAGTAAATCAATTAAATGTGCCGTTAATGAAGTTTTAGTTAGCCTTTAAGTGATATGACGCATTGCAGAATAAATGTGAATCGTATTAAATAAGAATCAATGAAAACAAAAGAAAGACAATACCCTCAGCTGCGTGTAGTCACCCTTAATTACTACTATTACTAATCACAAGATTAGGTAATTACGTAAGCATTATATGAATTAGGTTCGCATTGGCACCGATTGTTTTAGTGATTGCAGACAAGCTATATGGTTATTTATATAAATGAAATCATTGACCATTGGAATTAAATTCCTTCGTTCAATGAACCGATTATAATTTTAATATCGATATGTTGTTCTGTCATCAAGGATTACACAAATTTTGGGGTACTGCACAATTGAATGCATTTATAACACAAAATCATCATCATAACTGCATTAAAATGTATCGACATCTTCCCTTTAATTGAATTTAATTTTAAGAGATCAGCGGAGAGAAAATAGACAGCGTAGAAGATTTAAATGCATTTAGCTATAAACCGTTGGTATTTTTATATGATTCCCAGTTTGACGATATAGAGTATAAACTATAAACAGCTATCCCAACTAATTCTTTAATAAATCCATTATTTATTCTAATGTGCATGTAGAAGCTGTTATGTCGAAGAGATTATGTTCTAAATTTTCATTAACTCCCTTTCAGACTTGAAAAAGTCCGAATCGGTTCAGGGATGAGAGATGTAGTTTGGATTAAGTCAGAAAAGGACGAGACAAGTAGACGCAGGACTTTTTATGTGGGCATTTAAATGCCCGAGACTTTTATAGTAGAGAGGAGAATTTTAGGCCAGGGCCTTCGGGGGAGGGAAAGGCCTTTTGGACGGAAACTAAATAGGAGATGAAAATGATGCGAAATTGAATAAGGGACTATTATCGTACACCATATGGTGCGACGTAGTAGTTACAGAATGTGACATTTGGGATACTTAATGTATACAAATGACGCAATTTAATTGGCCATATAATCTATATTGCGTCATGTGCATAAATTATGTAGCCCAAATGTCACATTCTGTAACTACTCCACGTTTGTGTCGTATTAGGCGAGGTAGTGAGTAGTCAGTGTGCTCATCCAAATCCTAAAACATTATGCATAATCCTACATAGAATGCATTTTGTGGTTTAGAGTTGGATATGACTTTCGTTTTATACCTGCTAAAGTATTTACTGGCGCTAAGTTTCTGAATTAGATTAATTAAATGGCATGTATAAAAATAAAATGTGTCCCTGAAAAGAATTTCATAAGAACTACAATAAGAGGAACAATAACAAAAACAATCACCTTCTCTTATTTTGTATTTTCCATTTAATGCATTCGCAATGTTAAATCATGCATTTCCATCGTTAAGATTTCATGCACTTTCCCACTAATTCAGAAAACACTGTTACTTTACCGTTTGCAGAAAAACTCGTGTTAAAATAGAGTAAACTTTAAGTTCCAAAGACTGCAAGTGTGTAAATTCTAATTTAACTTCCCTAAATATAGCCCACTCTTAATTTTTCAATGCTGTTCAAAGTTAGGACATAAAGAAATATCAAATATGAATTCCCAAATAAACAAGGAAAAGTTTTGATGAACTGTCAATTTGAAAACCAATTTTATCACGGAAAATATATTAATTTTACAAGTCACAAGAATATTTAGATGAAAATGCTGACAAGGAACACAATCAATGGAAAAAATAGCGCAATTAAGTAAAAATGAGTCCATAAATGTGGGCTTTTAACATTGTAGCATACAGATGATGGAGTATACTCCCAAATGAGGGAGTATAGGGAAACTAAGGTACAGTATAGAAATTACCGAAGTGGCTAACGGTTACTTATGCTAATCGTATCCGACACCGCTGGAGTTCACCTGTATAAACAGTATTGTAGTCCTTTATATCTCAGAGGAGCAGCGTTCTCCTGTGGACAAGTAGACCAGGTAATAATTTCGGTTCCAGTTGTTCACCTGTAAACAGAAATATCATTAGCACTATTATCCACCGAAGTTTTAAATACTCTTGAAGAAAAATAATTTACATCTTAATATCCTTTCATATATTCTTTATTCGTCATATCAAAATGTTTCTTATTTGCTAATATTTTGAAAGGTGACTCCAATACTAAATGGTGTCGCGAAGTCAATTTTTTCACAAAATTGGTTCTACGTGTCTTTATAAAAGTTTTAACCCCGCGGGGTCTCCACTGACCTGTGTATGAAATATTTTTTCCAGATATAGCATAAATATCAAATGAAATGAACAGGTAACTTCAAAATTTACCAGTATTATTTATATTATCCATTTTCTGTAGGACAAATTTGACAGTAATTAGGAAAAATAATTAAATCACAATTTAAAGACGAGATGATGAGGACCAAGAATTATTACATATTAATTTCTGTTGGTTTTACGTAGACTAGAAAATGAAAAAAATAATACCTTAAAAACGTTTCATGTATCTACTTTATCCTACGTTCCAATATGTTTATTTTTTGCAAGTATTTTCTAAAGCAACTCTACTGCTAAATGTTGTTGCGCAGTCTTTTCCACACAACATTGGTTTTCTTCTCCATAAATCTACACCGCGGGATCTCGAATGACCTAGTTAATAAATGTTTTCCAGATAAATCATAAACATTAAATCATATGAACATGTGACTTGGAACATGTAACAAAATTTACCAGTAATATCTGATTCATCCCGTTGCTCCAAAAAATTTGGGCTGTTGATGAGAAAAGTAAGTTAACCACGGATTACAGACGATATGATAAGGAACAAAGACGGAAGGTGGAAATAAAATCATATGAACACGGAATTAGGCAAATGCAATCTCTGTGAGGTGACATGATGTGGAAATATAGGATTGTGTCGAACGAAAAACAGTGGAAGAAGGAATGCCTAAATATGAAGAGCCAAACCATAAAGGGTGAAATGATTACTCTAGAGAAAAATCAATGCTCTCTAAGAAGTAAAAAGGCAACAAATCCTTGCCTATTATAAATTACAGGGCAGTAAAACTAATAATTAGCTCAAAAAAAGATTTAAAATTCAAATGGAAAATACTCATAAATATATAATTTGGTAACAATATTAATCCAACAAGTTTAAGCATAGCAAGAAAATACCTGAATGATAGTAAAGGTTCAGATGCACTTAGCGAGGAGATAGGAAAAGCATTAAAGTGGATGAAATCAAAAAAGGCCATAGGAGAATATTTGACACCCCCTCGAAACTACTTACGGTTAAAGAGTTTTTAGAGTCATATTCGTGTACTGTATGATACAGAAATTTGTCGGGAGAAATGCTAAAATTTATATTAAATCCATTCTAAAAATAAGTAAAGCAGCTAAGTGTGAGGAATTTAGTACAATATATTCGATAACCCCCTCCCCGGACTACACCCTTGGCGTGGTGGAAGGGCTTGTGCGATCCGATGACCCCTAGAGTAGTGCTGGCGGGAGTAATAGTTATTGCTCCTGGTGGGTCACCCGTGCCAGGTAGGTCGAAGGTTAGGAACCAGACGAAAGGTAATCCACGCAGCGACTGTTCCTCAATGAGGCGGCTGCAATGGCGACTGACCCCAGTGGGGCGGCCAATAAGTGAAAGTGTTACGCTAAAAACAATGTTGAAGAAGGCAAGAGGAAACCACCTGAATTATCATTACCAAGACAAATATGATGGTCACTTCAGAGATTTTGAGTCCTGGCAACTACGGGGCTCGGCCCAATCGGCCGTGTGTCGTGCCCGGTAGCGGGGGATGCAAGGCTTCCTTCCGTCGATAGGATATACGATCAATTAGAGGACATAATCGCGTGTGTTCCTGCAGGGAAAGATTTGATAGTGATGGGGGATTGGAATGCGACTGAAAGCGAAAGAAGAGATGGTGATGAGGTGGGGGAATACGGTTTAGGCACGAAGAATGACTGCGTGAAATAAAGCAGTTCTGCAGGAAACAGGGGTTAATCATCACCAACACTTGGTTTAGACACCACAAAAGACGCAGGTATACATTGAAAATCCCAGGTAACTCAGAGAGGTATCAGCTAGATTATATTCTGGTTAGGGACAGGTTTAGGAACATCGTGATAAATTCGCACAACTTCCCGGGAGCGGATGCGGACTCTGACCACAATATAGTTGTTATGAAATGTAGCGTCGTTTCAAAAAGATAAGGCAGGGGCGGTGGGTTAGAAAATGGAATGTAATAGTATTAAATGGTTTGAAAAGGGAGGAGTACAAACAGGCGGTAGGGGAAATCACGAAGAGCTAAATACTATCGAAGAAAAATGGGAAAGTATCAAAAAAGGGTTGTCTAAAGCCGCAAAAGACACTATTGGAACCGTTAATGCGAAAATTACTAGATAACCATGGATCACGGATGAGATGATTACAAAGATGGATGAGCGGCGAGAATGGAAGAATGTAAATACAGAGTTAGGCGAAATGAAGTACAAAGAATTAAACAATAAATTGAGGCGGTCAAAAAATAGGGCAAGGGAAGCATGGTGGAAGACGCAGTGCGAGGATATGGAAAGTCTGCAGAGGAAGGGTGAAATCGGTGCACTGTACAGCAAAGTTAAATCATTATCGGGAAGTAAGTAAGGAAGATCTATGCTAACAGTTAGAGATAAGGCGGGTAAGATAATAGTTGACGCAGGAAAGATCCAAGAGAGATGGAAGGAGTATATAGAAGAACTGTATATTAAAACCCTTAGACCAACAAAGTTAGACATAGAAAAGGAACAAGACGTAGAGGAAGATAGCTTAGGTCAAGCCGTATTCGAAGATGAGATAGGAAGGGCATTAAGGGAGATGAAACTAAATCAGGCCGTGGTGGTGGATAACATTCATGCGGAACTACTGAAATGTTTAGGCAAATGTGGAAGGAAGAGGCTATATGGGCTCATTCGTAGTATCTATGAGGAAGGAATCTGGCCGGATGACTTTGTGAGATCAGTTTTAGTTCCTATTCCAAAAAAGGAAAGGCTACATCATGTGTTCTTAGGATCATCAATAAAAGGATAGAGAGTAGGGCAAATGATTACTTAGGGGATGATCCGTTTGGGTTTAGGAAGGGGAGAGATACTCGTGATTCCATTGCAGTAATGAGATTATTAATCGAGAGGGATATAGAATACAACCAGGAGGTATTTGCCTCTCGTAGATTTCGAAAAAGCGTTTCATTGAGTGAATTGGCTACAAGTAATGAGTATATTACAGGTATAGGAAGAGATCGGAGGGAAAGGAGTCTAACTGTTAGCATAGCGCGTTTTTGAAATCTATGAAAGAAGTAATGACGTCCTAATTGCATTCTATATTCTTCTTGATTAGGTATCTCATTACATGTGCCCCACTCACTGCCCTTTTCTTGATGATCATGAGAAATACTTAGGCCAAAAGGAAACCAAAATTATTGTTCTGCAGTCCTCAAATGACGTAGCATTTACCTTTTTCTAAACAGGAATTAACAAAGATCTTACATAGTCTTCCAGCCAGATTACTTCCTCCTAGATACTACGAATTAGTCCATGTAGCCTCTTCGTCCCACATTTTCCTAACCATTTCAGTAGTTCTGCAGGAATGTTGCCTTATTTCATTTCATCTTCCTTAATGCCCTTTCTATCTCATCGTCGAGTATGCCTGGACTTAAGCTATCTTCCTTCACGTCATGTTATCTTTCTACACCTAAACTTGTTCACATAAGTTCTTTACCATACAGTTCATCTATATATTCCTTCCATCTCGCTTGGATCTTTTCTGTGTCAACTATTATCTTATTCAACTTATCTCTTACTGTTAACACAGATTTTCCCCTCTTAATTCCGGATAGTGTTCTAACCTTCTTTTATATCGCACCAATTTCACCCTTCCTCCACACAGTTTCCATATCATCGCAATGCGTCCTCCACCACACTTCCTTAGCCATATTTTTTATCCGTCTCAATTTATTAAGTAATTATTTGTACTTCCTTCAACCTAACTCTGTATATACAATCTTCTATTCCCTTATCTCATTATCTTTCTAATTATGTCATCAGTTATCAATGGTATCCTAGTCTTTTTCCTATTACCAGTTCCTATAGTTTCTTTTGCGGCGTTATATATCCTTTTTTGAAATATCCCCAAATTTCCCCCGTTGTACTGAGCTCCTTTTCCTCGCTCATGATTTTCACTACAGCCTGCTGATATTCCTTCCTAGTCAAGTTAATGGTTTTATATTTTACTTCCTAAACCATTACCCCTTGCATTATCTTTTTGAATTTGACGATACACTTCATTATAACTGAAGTATAATAGGAGTCCGCATCCGGCTACGGGAAGCTATGCAATTGATGACGTTGATACTATATCTGTGCGTAAGCATAGTATCTCTCTGAGTCACATGGAATTTGCCATATATACCTACACTTTTGTGCTGCCTAAACCAAGTGTTGGTGGTGACTAACCCCTGTTGCCTGCAGAATTCAATTACTTTCTCTCCGCAGTCACACTTCGTACCTAAACCGTAATGCCTCACCTCATCACCATTTCTTTTTTCACCTACCGTCGCATTCCAATCCCCAATCGCTATAAAATTATTCCATTCATGAAGACCTGCAATTATGCTACTTAAGTGATCGTATACCTTATCTACTTCTTGCTCCTTATGTTTGATTAGCGGCATACAACCCTGAACAATGATCAAGTTCGTCGGCTCTGCTTTTACCGCTTCTATTAATATTCTATCCGTTGCTTGCTCTTTGTTGAATACTATTCTACGCTTTGTACCTTTTTATTTGATAATATGGGAAGTCTTCACTGACTCTCGTCCCTTCAGCTGTATATTAATCTATGATTATCACTCTAGTAATCCCCTCTATCCTTTCATCACACCTCGCATAGACCTAACGTATTTATATTTCCGCTTTCCAACTCTCGCTTTATATTCACTAATTTCCCTGAACATTATCCTAACATTACAAGTTCCTGTTCAGACTAATTCAGTCTTCTTTATTTGCGTATTTCGTGGTGCTGCAGTTGAAATTGCTTTGCAAATGCTTCGTGAGGTGACACCTGTGGAAGTCTTGCCTCTTCCGCTGCCGGGCACGACACACGGTCGATTGAGCCGAGTCCCGTAGTTGCCAGAACTCGTTTTCTTTAAACTGTCTATCACAGTAATCTTTGGAAAAATAATTGAGGTTGTTTCCCTTTGCCTGCCTCAATAGTGTTTTAAACGTGATACCATCACTCAATGCCGGCTGCAAAGGCGCTTGAGCCCAATGAGCCTCATCAGCCGCCTGACTGAGGAACAGACCCTGCGCGGTCTAATTTTTGTCTGGCTCCTAACCTTCGACCTATCTGATATGGGTGACCCTACCAGGACCAATTATTATGGTTCCCCCTTGGACAGCTCTAGGCATTTCCACCACTTCAATATTTTAGTCCTTGCGAATGGACATGATGTATAATTGATTTTAAATATATCGAGGCCGCTTTTACGTATTTATATTTGAACTACAAGCTAACCACCTTCTAAGGCGTATATAGCCGTATCGACATGTTGTCAGCTGTTACAACGTCAATCAAATAGCTCGGAATAATATATTTATAGCCCTTGGCTCTTCAATTTTTATGAAAGTTTACTTTTAAAATCATCGTCATCAAGTACAGGTCCTAAAAGTTTGAGTGTAAGGTTACTCACACTTTGCCCAAGAGAACTTTTAAATAGAATAATTAGAGTAGGTTTTAAATAGAGCTTCACAAAAGACACATTGTCTATTAATTAAAGTGTTGAACTTACCGTGTCAGCAGAAATAAATGTCTGAAATCATAGGAATTTTCGTAT